>NW_027468657.1:27895727-27903227 GCF_046254945.1 Alosa pseudoharengus
CCCGTGGTCTCTTCTCCTCTCTTCTCTCTCTCCTTGGCTCTCCTTCTCTCTTCTTCTTCTCCTTCTTCTCTTCCTCCCAAGTGCTCCCTTTGCTGCTTCCTCTCTCTCTCTCTCTCTCTCTCTCTTCCTCTCATCTCTTTCCATCTCACGCCAACTCCTTTTTAATTTCTCTTTTTCTCTCTCCTTCTGGCTTTCTCTCTCTTCCCGTCTACCATCTTTCTCGCTGTCTGTTCCCTCTGATGTGTTGTATGTTATGCTAGTGTGTGTGTGTGTGTGTGTGTGTGTGTGTGTGTGTGTGTGTGTGTGTGTGTGTGTGTGTGTGTGTGTGTGTGTCTCTCTCTCTCGCATGGTCCTGCTGCTTTGGCAGCCAAGGCTGTTTGGAGTGGGATGTAGTGTGGCTCCGGTGGGATGGGTTTGGGACATAAAAGCACATCTGCACACAGACGCGGGAGGAGAGAGAGAAGGAAGGAGAGAGAGAGGGAGAGAGAAGAGCGAGCCGCCCTTAATCTCTCTAAAGAATAATTAAGGATTTCCAGCCACAAAGAACGTGGATTACTGTGTCTTTAACCGTCCTCTGAGGCACCCATGTTTATGTGTGTGTGTGTGTGTGCGTGTGCGTGTGCGTGTGCGTGTGCGCGTTTGTAGATGGGGCTTGAGTGTGCGTGTGTGTGGGGGGGGGGGGGGGGGGGCGGCGGCATCTACTCGTGTGTGGATGGGGGGAGTGTGAGCATGCGTGGGTTTGGGGGGGGGTGCGCGTCTGCTCATGTGTGTGTCCTGTTTGCGCCCACACATATGTCTCCCTCAAGGTGAGAGCAAGGACAGGTGGTGTTTGGAGTGCTGCTTCTCGCGGCTGATTTTCACCTGTGGACACCTGTTAGCTCTCTCCCTCCCTGCCTCCCTCTATCCCTCCCTCTTTCCTCTCCCTCCCTCTATCCCTCGCTCCACTCGGAGGAGAGGCCACAGCAGCCATTTTCTGTGTTGTTTCTCCCTCTGAATTCAGTCCTATGTAATGGCTGTGTGTCCACTCACCCTGACACGCTCTCACCCTGTTGTCCTGCAGCCTCCGGCTCCGTCTTTTGTCCACTCAGTCTGCCCATCTCCGGATTTCACCTTCGTCTTGGTCCACCCCCCCCCCCCCCACACACACACACACACACACACACACAGCCCTCTATCCGCCTATCTGTCTTGCTAATTAAACTTGCATGTTGTTATGTTGTTATTTCCAAATGATTCCACTATGTCTGTACACAATGCTGCCAATAGTAGAGAGCACATTGTGCACAGCACTGGGCTCAACAGAAAGAGAAGGGAAAGCATGCAGGGGGAGAATGGGAAGAATGGCCTATTGTTAGAAAACAAATGGAAGCCTGTTGTTGTTTGCTTGCAGCAATTCAGCAAGAAATTGTCCTATTTTTGCAGAATATGTTTTTCTAATGATATCATATTTGCTGCTCCCTGTTAGGAAGTGTGCTTGTTCCTCTGCGGTTTCTTCAGTGCAGTTGGAAAACACACACGCACACACTCACACACACACACACACCACCTTTTCCCCCTGTATGTCTTTGCTGATTGCCTCCTGCTCTCATTGGACGCCTCTCTCGGTTTGACATTTGCAGGCATTCTTATTATTGAGTCCCTTTAGATAGCTGATTAGGATCCAGCCTTTTCTCTCTCTCTCTCTCTCTCTCTCACTCTCTCTCTCTCGCTCTCTCTCTCTCTCTCTCTTCCTCTCTCTCACTCTCTCTCTCGCTCTCTCTCTCTCTCACTCTCTCTCTCTCTCTTCCTCTTGTGCCTCCCCTCTTCCCTCCTACTCGTCTCCTCTAAAGGAAGAAAGAAGGGAAAAAAAGCTCTGCTCTTAAGGTCACTAGCAGAAAACTGTTTCTTTTTCTCGTCCAAGTTTGCAGCCAATTTCTCTCTCTCTTTCTCTCTCTCTGTTCCCAAGGACGCCTAGCATTTCTGACTTTAATTATACACACAGGGGCCTCAGCCCCGTCCCATTCCCTCTCTTCCTGAATACATCTCTCTCTCACTATCTTTCTCTCTCTCTTTCTTTTACTGAATGCACCACCCTCTCTTCCTCTCTCTCTATCTCTCTTCCTGAATACATCTCTCTCTCTTACCATACCCCTCTCTCTCTCTCTCTCTTTCTCCTTCTCCCCCGAATACATATCTCTCTCACCTCCCTCTTTTCCTCTCTCTCTCTCTCTCTTTCTCCTTCTCCCCCGAATACATATCTCTCTCACCTCCCTCTTTTCCTCTCTCTCTCTCTCGCTACCTGAATACATGTCTCTCTCACCATCTCCCTGTCTCTCCCTCCCTGGGTACATCTCCCTCTCGGTCTGTCTAAATGCATCTCCACCCCTCTCTCACTCTCTCTTTCTGTTGCTCTCTAGTCTCTACCACCATCTCCATAACCCCCCCCCCCCCCCCCCCCTCTCTCCTGTATCTGTCCTATCTCTCGTTTGCACACAGATAAGTATGGTTCAGGTTGACACCGTAGGGAGTTGTTGCATTGTATCCTCTCAGGGTCAGGTAAAGTAGATGCACACTGTTTTTTTTTTTTTTATTATTATTATTATTATTATTATTATTATTATTATTATACAGTAACACTGGCTGCAGATTGTATCATATTGGATCAACTTCAGCTTGTTTATTAGAAAGGCTATAAAAGGTCTTCCCTATCTGTTCCTTTATCGCTCATTCTTTCTCCCTTTCTCTATCTCTCCCTCTCAGACATGCACACACAAAAAGCATGCTGAGTTCACTGACACACACAGACACACACACACACACACAAACACACAAAACTGAGTCACTTCTCACCCAACAGAAAAGCGTGTTATCTTTTAATGAAAGCGCTTTGGGCTGGCGAGTGGGCTTTGCGTAGAAGTGGTAATGATCTGAGCGGCCGTAGGGGAGCTGTGTGTGTGTGTGTGTGTGCATGTGTGTGTGTACTTGGGGATGCGTGTGTATGGCTGAGTTTATCTGAGTCTGCCCTGCACACTCAAAGCCCACTATCAGCCTTCTCCTTCTTCAATTAGTGTTCTTCCTGTCTAATTAGGCATTGATTAAGCTGGGCAAAATTGAAAATTAAGCCTATGTGTTCATGAAGACAAAATAAGCCCATTTGAAAGAGGAAGATGGAAGACGAGATGTTGACTTGTTTTCATCTCTCTCTCTCTCTCTCTCTCTCTCTCTCTCTCTCTCTCTCTCTCTCTCTGTCCCCCTCTCTCGCCACCTCTGTGTTTTTTCTTTCCTCCTGATTGCCATGTGGTCATTCTATCGGCTCTCATCCAACTTCTTGTTTCCTTTTCATCTCATTCTCTCTGTCCCTCCAGTGTCCTCTATGGGTTATTTTTCTTTCTTTCTTTTCCCCCCCACACACACACACACACACACACACACACACCCCTGTCCTCGGCCCCTCAACCCTGCCCATAGAGAGAGAGAGAGAGAGGGAGAGAGGCAGATAAAGGAATGCTAATTTTATCGCCGTGGCGACTGAGCCGGGAGAGCAGGCGCGTTGGAAATGAGATCCACCAGACCAGGGGTGACGGAGATTGTCCCTCTCCCCATCACTTCCCCACTGAGCAAATCATATACATCAGTGTGTGTGTGTGTGTGTGTGTGTTTGGGGTTAGAGTGCGAGGGTGTGTGGTGGTGTGCCTGTGTTTGTGTGTGTGTGTGTGTGTGTGTGTGTGTGTGTGTGTGTGTGTGTGTGTGTTTGGGGTTAGAGTATGAGGCATCCGGTGTGTGCGAGGGTGTGTGGTTGCGTGCCTGTGTTTTTTGTTTGTGTGTGTGTGTGTTTTTTTATTTATTTCCACGTCCGGGCCTGAGCATTTTCCCCCCCGTCTCCATTTTTCTAGTCAATCATCCGTCTCACACTCTCCTGTCGGAAATGTAATCACGGTCGGGGCGAAGGCAGCCAGCCGAGGGAGGGAGGGAGGGAGAGAGGGATGGAGGGAGAGAGAGAGAGAGAGGAGGAGAGAAGGAGAGAGCGGGGAGAGTCAGAGATGAACGTGTGGAAGAGGGAGAAAAAGGCATTTGTATGTGTACCCAATTACCACTCTGCCTAGGCCCAAAGTCACCTTCAGTTCACCCTCGCACTCTCTCCCTCTCTCTCTCTCTCTCTCTCTCTCTCCCCCTTTCTCCCTTTCTCTCTCTCTCTCTCTCTCTCTCTCTCTCTCTCTCTCTCTCCCTTTCTCCCTTTCTCTCTCTCCATCTTCCACTCTCTCTCCACACGTACACACACTGAGAAGGGCTGAAAATAGCAACACAATATACTTACAGCCCCCACAACCCACTCCACTGTGTGTGTGTGTGTGTGTGTGTGTGTGTGTGTGTGTGTGTGTGTGTGTGTGTGTGTGTGTGTGTGTGTGTGTGTGTGTGTGTGTGTGAGAGAGAGGGGTGTGTTGTCATTATGGACATATTGTTGTGTGAACACCTTTGAGCTCTTTGTGATTGGATGGGATTGGGTGCGTATGAGTCTGTACACGTCCGCTAGGTTGTGTGTGTGTGTGTGTGTGTGTGTGTGTCTGCTCCCCCGCCAACCATGTTTGCTTTGGAGGTAGTTGGAGTGCTCTTGAAGTGTGTACGTGTGCATGCTGCATTCCTGAGTGTCTGAGTGTGTACCTGATGACGTGCTGAGTGTACTCAGAGCTGAAAGTGCGTACACTTCTCCGGAAAATTGTGGCGAGCAAGTGTGTGTGTGTCTGTAAGTGGATGTGTGTGTGTGCATGAGAGCTGGAGAAAGTATGTAAAAGTGGCTTCTTGTGAGTGATGTAGGAAGGGAGGGAAGAGAGACTGTGTGTGTGTGCCTGTCTGTCAGTCTGTCTGTCGGTATGTATGTGAGGACACTGTGCATGTCGGCATAAGTATCTGTGCCTCTGTGTGTGTGTGTGTGTGTGTGTGTGTGTGTGTGTGTGTGTGTGTGTGTGTGTGCGTGCGCGCCCCTGTGGGCCGGCCCTTCTCCCTGTGCACTGATGAGTGGCTGTGACTCCTCCCCCCGGCCCGTGACCTCATTAGCAGCGACCTCGTTAGAACCTCGTTACGGTCTGCCTCTTAATTAACACACTCCACAGCCCTGCCAGCGCGGCCTCCTTACACACACACACACACACACACACACACACCCAACACACACACACCCAACACACACACCCAACACACACACACACACACACACACACACACACACACACACACAGCCAACACACACACACACACACACACAGCCATCACACACACACACCCAACACACACACCCAACACACACACACACACACACACACACACACACCCAACACACACTCACACACACACACTCACACACACACACACACACACCCAACACACACACACACACACACACACACTCACACACACACACCCAACACACACACCCAACACACACTCACACACACACACACACACACCCAACACACACACACTCACACACACACACACACACACACACACACCCAACACACACTCACACACACACACAGCACACACACACACACACACACTCACACACACACACACACACACACTCACACACACACACACACACACACTCACACACACACACACACACCCAACACACACACACACACACACCCAACACACACTCACACACACACACACACACACACTCACACACACACAGCACACACACACACACACACACATAACTGTAGGAGCTTGTAGATAAGAGTAAATAATATTGGAGAGAAGCAAGAGAGAGAAACTAAACATCATATGGATAAAGGAAAATGTTACAATTGACACTAAAAGCATCAATGGAGAGGTCACATCTTTACTTTTAACCTTTCTCTCTCTCTTTCTCTCTCTCTCTCTTTCTCTGTGTGTGTGTGTGTGTGTGTGTGTAATTGCTTGCATCTTATCCTTACTCTGCGTGCACATTTCTGCTCCATCTCTCCCCATCTCCTGCCATCACATCTGTGTGTGTGTGTGTGTGTGTGTGTGTCGGTGAGTGAGAGGAGCAGTTAGAGGCAGGGTTAAACTTTTATAAAGCTGCCATGTCTCGGCGCCTTCACATGAGGAGCAGAGTGGAGTTGACACGCCCGTCCAGGCGTAAACGCCGCCGCCCGCTCGCTCGCTCGCTCTCCCAGGATGCACTGGGCCGTGCTCCACAGCCTCGCAGCCAGCAACGAGGGTACATTACAGCACGGCCACACACAAGTATTAATGACAGGTTCAAGTGTGCACGTGTATTTGTGTGTACTGTGTGTGCAAGTAATGAAAAGTTGAAATTCTGATTATTAATGTGTGTGTGTGTGTGTGTGTGTGTGTGTGTGTTTTTTTAGTTTGTATCCAGAAATATGTCTATTTGTTTGTGTAAGGTATTTGCATGTGTGTTTGTGTTTGCATGTGTGTTTGCATGTGTGTTTGCATGTGTGTTTGTTTGTGTGTGTGTGTGTGTGTGCGCGCGCCCACTCAGACAGAGGGCTGTGTGTATGTGTGTGTGTGTATCACCATCACATCAGCAGCTGTTGTTTCCCTTAAGTCTGTCTGTGTGTGTGTGATTTCCCTGTGGGCTGCCGTCTTTATTATACAGTAATGTGGCTCGCCTCAGTCCCGAGACCTTAGTGGATTAGGAGCGCCATGTGCTACACGTTTCCTTAAACCAGCTTAAACACACACACACACACACACACACACACACACACACACACACACACAGTGTCGGTGGGTGTAGACCCCAGGGACCCGGACCCTATTCTGACCATTTGAAAGACAGATGTTAAGGTTGTGTGTGTGTGTGTGTGAGAGAGAGAGAGATTGGGTGGTGGTGGTGGGGGGGGATATCACAGATGCTGTGTGTCTATTACTGCTCCATCAGCATTTACTTGCTGGCATGTGTATTTTTGAGGACAGATTGTGTGTGTGTGTGTGTGTATGCACGTGGGCACGCACTCATGAGTAATGTAAAACAGAAAGTGTGGGACTACCAGTAGCATCTGTCCGAACGTGTTTGTTCACTCTTCCATTAGCATAGATGATTCCTTGTTGGCATGTCTGCAGGGTTTTGAGGACAGATCAGCGAGCCCTCTCTCTATATATATGTGTGTGTGTGTGTGTGTGTGTGTGTGTGTGTGTGTGTGAGTATGCGTGTGTGCCACACATGTACAATGTGTGTGTGTGTGTGTCTGTGTGTGTGTGTGTGTGTGTGTGTGTGTGTGTTTCTGCTTGCTGTCAGGCAGCAGTCACCCCTGGGCAGCCCCGGTGGCATGGCTCCACCAGGGTGTCGTTAGCCGTGGCTGCGCCGGGCGAGCGGCGTGCCCAGATTTCACCCCTGAGTGGGTGGGCAGATGGTGAAGGGGGCAGCAGGAGGGAGCAGCGGGGGCAGCAGGGCCTCCGCTCCAGGGAAGTCCTCAAGGAGACGAGCCCTGGAGCTCCAGCCTTCACCAGCGGCCAGCCAGGGAGAGAGAGATGGAGGGATGAGAGAGATGGAGAGAGAGAGAGGGATAT
>NW_027468657.1:27910727-27925727 GCF_046254945.1 Alosa pseudoharengus
CCTGCCATCTGGCGCTGACTCACTCCTCCCCCTCCACCTCCTCCTCCTCCTCCTCCATCCCCCGCTCCCACCCCTGTCCCGTGGACTCCATTTTAGCCTGCTTCCTTTCACAGACAAAAACAGGATGAAGGGGCCCTTTCAGCTCCGAGGTTACCCCCGGCAACCAGCGCCGTGGAAACTCCCCGGAGTGGACACACACACTCACACTAGCATGCTACCTCTCTGTCTAACACCCCCCCTCCCACCCACCACCACTCACACTCACTGGCCAGCAGACAAAACTAGCTGGGTGACAGAATGTGGACATTTAATGTTTAAAGGGACGAGGTCTCCCCACAGCTGTCCTTGGGCTTTTGTGTGAAAACAAAGGCCTTTCACCACATGCCTTCTGCTGAGTGTTCTCTCTCTCTCTCTCTCTCTCTCTCTCTCTCTCTCTCTCTCTCTCTCTCTCTCTCTCTCTCTCTCTCTCTCTCGTACAAAACATAAACTGTATCAGCTCTCCTAACTTTATTTACTTTGAACACTCAAGGACACATACCGTACTCCCCCCCACACACACACATGTCCAAAAGGGAACAGAATTCCCAGAAGCCAGAATTCCTCGGCATTAAACATTTCACAACGCGCGTCACATGGCCGCCGTGCTTGCCAGTTCCAGAAGTGAACTTGTGCTGAACTAACAAGGGAGGGCACATCATCCTCCTCCTCTTCCTCATCCTCCTCCTCTTCCTCCTCATGCGCCTCCAAATCATGTTCTGAGAGGAAATAACCGACCTGTCACGCTAGTTTAAAGCCCAACAGCCAAGCAATCAGCTCAGAGGGGAAAAATATCTTTTTTTTTTTTAAACGGCATCCATTTGACTTGTTATGGTTGGAATTTATCATTTCAGAGAAAGAGAGAGAGCGAGCGAGCGAGTTTTGGATGAGAAGTCGGGAGGGGAAAAAAAAGTTTGGCTTGTCGTTGTTGGAAAAAGTTTTCCAGCCAGAGTCATGCGTGGAGGGTGCAGTTCCCGCGAGCGGCCTGTAGGGGGCACTGTTGGGCCGCGGATGGCGAACAATGGAGCCCGTCATCTGAAAGCTTTTATGATAAAAATAACCAAGTCTCCCCGTGCCCCGTGCACTCATGAAAGACAGAGCGAGAAAGAGGCACATGGACGAAAAGAAAGAAAAAAGGCAGAGAGTACAGATGAAAGGCCGAATGAAAAGCTTGCTTTTGTGAGTGTGTGTGTGTGTGTGTGTGTGTGTGTGTGTGTGACACACAGATGGAGTTGAGAGAGAAAAAGAGAGAGCTACACAGAGGGCGAATAAAGAGTTTGGAAAAAGAGAGAGAGTTGCGGGTGAGGTGGCTTGTGGCGTGCTGGTCACTCATAACGGAGTCTCTAGCCGAATGATGGTCATGCTCTCTTTCTCTCCCTCTTGTCCTCCTTCTCTTTCTCCCTTTGTTCAGCCTCTTTCTTTTCCTTTTTTTACCCCTTTTTTCTGTTTCTTGCTCTATCCGTCTCCTCCTGAGCACACGCTCTGAAACACTTTCCATATAAGGAGGGGAGAGGGCCAGTGGGAGTGTGTGTGTGTGTGTGCGTCTCTGTGTGTGTGTGTCCACTCATCTGTTGCTGTGTATTGGGTTTTGTTTTAACTGTGTGTTAATCATTTGCGCCATCCATGGAATGTTGTGGCGAGTGTTTGTTTATGTGTGTGTGTGTGTGTGTGTGTGTGTGTGTGTGTGTGTGTGTGTGAATATAAAACTCCTAGCAGTCTCTAATAGGGATGTTGTATGTTTGTGTTTTCACTGTGGTCAGCCATCAGTGAAGTGTGCGCTCGGGCCCTGAATAGATCTGTGTTTGTGGTGATTTCTTCAGTTCTAAGTCAGTGAGAAAGAGAGAGAGAGAGAGAGAGAATGTTCTGGACAGTGTGATTACGTAACTGTGTGTGTGTGTGTGAGACAGACAGAGAATGATGTTGAACCTGTAAAGAGAGCCAGTTCTTGTAGATTGCTTTAAACAAAAAGAACATCTCAGCTTTTCTCAGCAGTTCCTCAGTTTTCTGGGAACTTGTTTTCTTTCTTCTCTGTGTGTGTGTGTGTGTGTGTGTGTGTGTGTGTGTGTGTGTGTGTGTGTGTGTGTGTGTGTGTGTGTGTGTGTGTGTGTGTGTGTGTGTGTGTGTGTGTGTGTGTGTGTGTGTGTTGCATCACATTACCCCTCACCCCCAAATAGTCAGCTGTGTGGAGAAGCAGGGGGGCCAGGATAGAGGGGGATAAAAAGGGGAGACAGAGAGAAGAAAGTGTGTGTGTGTGTGTGTGTGTGTGTGTGTGTGTGTTTTATCACCACAAACAATACATGTACTATAAAAGAGCAGAATAAGCCCATAAATCTACAACATCTGTATGCAGCTGTGTATGTGAGAATGTGACAGAGTGGTCTTTACTGGAAACACATGAGGTTTTGTGGGTGCAGTACCTCTTGCTGTCTGTAGGGGAGCCATTGGCTTACAAATGAAAGATTTTTCTGTGTGTCTGTGGGTGTGTGTGTTTGCACGCGTGTGTAAGGGAGCAGCCATTTTGCACTGAGCGTCGCACAGACCCCATTTTATGAATCAGACAGATGACGTGTTTGTGTGTGTGTGTGTGTGTGTGTGTGTGTGCACACGAGTGAAGAAGGGCTTACAGAAGTATCTATTTAGTTTTATGTAGCCATCTTACTCACACTCCATTTAACAATAGAATTAGCTGTGCACGGCTCGCACTTCTTTACATATGCATGCAGACACACACACACACACACACACCAACTGACCCACTGACATAAAGGTTTAAGGGCATGTCATTAAAGTAGCTGGATTATTTGTCATTCTCAGATTGCTTTCTAGGCAGATTAATCCCACTCGTTTTATGCAATCTCAGTAAATGTGTGTCTGCTGTCTCTCTCAAAAAGAGATTCGAAACGCATAATGCGTTTTTGAGAGATAGATAGTGTGTGTGTGTGTGAGATTTTATGGCCAGCTTTAAACTCAGCCTCTTATCTACACCGTGTGCATTTCTCTCTCTCTGTGTGAGTGGGGGTGTGTGTGTGTGACAGAGTGTGAGATATCCTGCTGACCTTTCCTGTTCTCTGTTGGGGATCAGTGTGTTGTGTCGTCCACACAATAGTGTTTGTGATGCACTGTACAGATACCGACAGTCCCAGTTACTCTGCAGTGAATACTAACAGGACAACAGGCCGCTCTGAAAGGCGCACGCACACACACACACACACGCACACACACACACACACAAACTCAGCAGTAGACACAGTGTCAAGGAACACCAGGCAACCATTTTACTGTCATGACCGACAAATGGAAAGAAAACACACACACTACACTAACACATTAGACTAACACATTCAGTTCTCTCTCTCTCTCACTCACACACACACACACACACACACACTGAGTCAAGAGTTAGTAAGGAAGGGAGAAAACTTCTCCTCCAAGAGGTATTCAAAGCAGACATCTCAGAGTGAAAGTGGTATGAATACACTGACCACATTAGTAACCAGAGTTTTACAAAAGGGAGCCAAGGAAAGAGTGGTGAAGGAGGGCGAGATGGAGGGATGGGGGGTAGAAGAGGGATGGCAGATGGAAAGGGTGAGTGGGAGAGCAGGCGAAGGAAAAGAAAACTGAGCGAGAGAGAGGGAGAGAGAGAGGGAGCGAGGCTTGCGTAAGGAAGAGCGGCGTCTGCCAAGAAAAACAATGGAGGCCCAGTTCTACTCGAGCTCCCGCAGCCCTCCGACAGAGAGCTCGTTAAGGCCAGGCCTTCGTTAAGAGAGAGAGTGATGGAGAGAGAGAGAGAAAGAGATGGAGAGAGAGAGAAAGAGATGGAGAGAGAGAGAGAACGGGAGAGTGAGAATGAGCCAGGGAAAAGAGTCCCACTTAATACAAAGGCCTTTATGAGTGAACCAGAGGCCTCTCTCTGTCTCTCTCTTCCTCTCTTTCTCTCCCTCTCTCCATCTCTCGCTCTCTTGTCTGTGTAATTCAATACACAGAGACTATACAGTCGAACTGAGCGCTACCATATGCTGCAGTAATCTAATAGGCTACGCAACACTCTCGCGCTCTGATAGACCGCACAGTGGAGAGAGAGAGAGAGAGAGAGGGAAAGGGAGGTGCAGAGCCCGAGGAGAAAATGAACAGAAAGAACGAGAGCGGGAGCGAGTGATTAGAGGGTGGCGGAGAGATGGAGGGGAAAGGGTGGAGAGAGAGAGCGAGAGAGAGAGAGAGGTGTTGAAAGTGAACCCCTAACAGCTGCAGAGTTGGAGGTGTTAAAGAGAGCTGAGAAAGGGCCGTGTTATTTGAGCACGTTCTGTCTGCATACCGCTGCAGGGGGTTTAACCATTTAGGGCCTTTTTAGAAGACATGTCCCTTTAAAGGGGTGTGGTTGTGGGTGTGTGCATTGATCATATTTGTATCTTGAATGTGATGGCATGTTGAATCTGGGTGTCATGACCATGAGCTGTGTGTGTACTAATTAAATCTTTTGTTGGAGCTGAGCTCGAGGTGTGAACCTGACACAGCCTTGACTGCGTGTGTGTGCTGCTTAGCAATGTGCGTAATATGAATGCTGTGTTTGTTTGTGTGTGTGTGTGTGTGTGATTTATATGTGGCAGCTGCTCCCCTGTGTTAGTCTGATGCGTTCCACCATTTAACTAAATTACAGGCCCGATGAGCTCACCAGCAGCCAATAGCAGCAGCCCGAGCTCTGCCTAACCTTTCTGGGGCTCCCTGGAGATCCCTCAGGAGGAAGATCCACCTCCCAGACTGTGTGTTGGTCTTAGTGTGTGTGTGTCTGTGTGTGTGTGTGTGTGTGTGTGTGTGCGTGTGTGCGCATCTTTTAGATGTGTCTGTGTGTGTGGTTTGTGTTTGTGTGTGTGTGTGCATCTTTTAGATGTGTGTGTGCATCTTTTAGATGTGTGTGTGTCTGCGTGCGTGTGTATGTGTGTGTTTGTGTGTGTGTGGCTGAGAGCGTAAGCATCGACCTTTAGTGTAGAGCCCGACCTCATATCCTGTCAGCACTGCTGCGTGTCTGTAGCCCCCCCCGCCTCTCAGTGGTCCTGAGGGATTTTCACATTCTCACATCGGGGGTGGTCCAGCACGCAGACAGACAGACAGACTAACCTCAGGGCCCCGGCTACCCCATCATTTAGCACCCACCTCCACCCTCCCCTCTCCCCTGACCAGACCCAGGCCAGTGGAGTGGGGGTCTGATGCCCTGTGCGTGTGTGTGTGTATGCGTGTGTGTGCACGCTGTGCGCCATGTTATTGTGTTGTTTTATTGTTGTGTTGTGCTGCTGCTCAGGGTATCAGTGTGGGCAGCAGTAAAAGCCTTTAGTAGCATCAGTCCCGCAGTCAGGACACGACCTTGTCCAACCGATTCTGTGTGATGCTGTGTGTGTGTGTGTGTGTGTGTGTGTGTGGTTGGGAGGGGGGTTGTTGGGGGGAGGTTTTTTTTTTTTTTTGTGTCCGTTGTTCAGCTGCAGCCTTCTGCATTGTCAAAACCATTCCTCCGGCAAAACTAAGTGCTGCAGCACCCAAGGTTGTCTGTGTGTGTGTGTGTGTGTGTGTGTGTGTGTGTTAAGGCCTCTGTGCATGTAACACTGTGCTGACACATCACGGCTGCGGGTGGGAGAAAGCACCAGAGGTCATTTGTCCTTGTCTGGACCCATCTATCTCTGCGCCTGCCTCTATCTATCTGTCCGTCAGTGGACCGCCATGCCCCCTCTTCTCTCTCTGTTCCCCCTCTTCTCTCTCTGTCTCCCCTCTTTTCTCTCTGTCTCCCCCTTTCTCTCTCTGTTCCCCCTCTTCTCTCTCTGTCTCCCCTCTTATCTCTCTGTTCCCCCTCTTCTCTCTCTGTTCCCCCTCTTCTCTCTCTGTCTCCCCTCTTCTCTCTCGGTCTCCCTCTCTCTCTCTCTCTGTCTCTCTCTCTCACCATCTCTCTCTTTCAGTCTTCTGTGATGGATCTATTCTGTCTAAATGTCTTAAGTAATTCTGGCCATATCTGAGTGATGGTGTAAAGAGTGTCTCACCCCAGACTCTTCTCTCTCCCTCTCTCTCTGTGTCTGTGTCTGTGTGTGTGTGTGTGTGTGTGTGTGTGTGTGTGTGTGTGTGTGTGTGTGTGTGTGTGTGTGTGTGTGTGTGTGTGTGTGTGTGTGTGTGCGCGCGCGTGTGTCATAGCTAAGAAGGACCAGGATGGGACGGATGAGAAGAAGGTGGCCCAGAAGAAGAAGGTGAAGGAGCTGAAGGTCCTCGACCCCAAGACCTCACAAAACCTGTGTAAGTTAGGACTCCTCAGCGGGAACACACACTCTCACACACACACACACACACACACACACACACACACACACACACACACACAAACACACACACATCTAAAGACATACACACTCTTCTACTCCTGCACTCCACTCTTCTACTACTTCATACTCACACTCACAAATACACAAAAACAAATGCAGAATCACACATGTGCTCCTATCTAAACACACATGGACATGAACATGGATACCAACAGTTACACACACACACACACACACACACACACACACACACACACACCTTTGTAATGTGTCTCTGTGATTTCATCATATCTGCTGTTGTGCTTGTCGTTTGAAGCTATTTTCCTGGGTTCAAACCGCATGCCATATGAGGACTTCAAAACTGCCATCCTGGAAGTGAATGAGAAAGTGCTCACTGAGAACATGGTGCAGGTATGAGTGTGTGTGTGTGTGTGTTTGTGTGTGTGTGTGTTTGTGTTTGTGTGTGTGTGTGTTTGTGAGCGTGTGTCGGCACACATTTACTATGGCTGAGATGCTCATAGTGTTGCGTGCTGTAAGCTATTTACATATTTCAGAAATTTGCATACTGTTTCTCATTTGCATTCAATTTGATTAAACCCATAGGCTTGGTTCTGACCCTTTGTTTGTTAATGCTGCCCTTGGTGTGTGTGTGTGTGTGTGTGTGTGTGTGTGTGTGTGTGTGTGTGTGTGTGTGTGTGTGTGTGTGTGTGTGTGTGTGTGTGTGTGTGTGTGTGTGTGTGTGTGTGTGTGTGTGTGTGTGTGTGTGTGTGTGTGTGTGTGTGTGTTATAGAGCCTGAATAAGCTGTTGCCAGAGCCTGAGCAGTTGAGTGTGTTGGCTGAGATGAAGGATGAGTACGACGACCTGGCCGAATCAGAGCAGTTTGGAGTCGTGGTTAGTACACGCACGTGCGCACACACGCACACGCCCAAAACCGTAATGGAAATCTCCAGTCAACACTCTTCCCTCTCCTAGGCACCAGACTGTGTTCATTTGTATGTGTGTGTGAGTTTCTTCAGCTCCTCAGGCCTCATTCATATTCACAGCTAACTCTGACTGGGACTTCTGACATTGACCTCCATAATTATACTCCTCATTCATTTGGATGCATTTGCATAATAGACAATTGATAGTGTTGGTGTGTGTTTGTGCAGTCTCTGTGAGTGAATGTATGTGCATGTGCATTTGTGGCATTCATTTAAATACATCCATATGTGCATACGTTGTCAATGATGATGTGCATGTATCACTCAGTCAGAGTGTGTGTGTGTGTGTGAGTGTGTGAGAGAGGTACAGGTACAGTATATGTATTAAATATACATCCGTGTGTGTGTATGTATTGTGAGTGGCGATGTGAACACACTCCTCGGTCGTGACTGCATCTCTCGTCCCTCTCGTCCCCACCAGATCAGCTCGGTGAACCGGGTGAAACCGCGCCTGAACTCCATCCTGTTCCGGCTGCAGTTCGAGGAGCAGCTGAACAACCTGAAGCCGGACGTGGTGGCCGTGTCGGCCGCCTGCGAGGAGATGCGCCAGAGCAAGTCCTTCTCCAAGCTGCTCGAGCTCATCCTGCTCGTGGGCAACTACATGAACGCCGGCTCGCGCAACGGCAAGGCCTTCGGCTTCAGCATCAGCTACCTGTGCAAGGTGAGGCCGCGTCTCGGCAGAGGAACTGCAAAAGTGTGCTTGCTCAACTGCAGTTCAACAAACAGAATCAGGCTGCATCTCAGCAGAGAAACTGCAAAAGTGTGCTTGCTCAACTGCAGTTCACCAAACAGGATCAGGCTGCATCTCAGCAGAGAAACTGCAAAAGTGTGCTTGCTCAACTGCAGTTCACCAAACAGGATCAGGCTGCATCTCAGCAGAGAAACTGCAAAAGTGTGCTTGCTCAACTGTAGTTCACCAAACAGGATCAGACATTGGAATTTAAATAATACAGAGCTTTGTGTTTTAACAAAGCATGGTTGAAATGAATGGTGGAATCTGGAAACATAGTGAAATGGTGTTTTCAACATCCTATAACAGTCAGTTTTGTTGTGTCATATTGTAATGTTGCCTTTCTGCCAATGGTAGATCTGAAATATGGCTATTAACAGCAGTCGTCATTAAGCCACTGCCCTGGAAAACGTGGAAAGAAAGGGAAAATTCATTAAAATAATTAGCTTTCCTCAGTAGCATCATCATCAAAGCACAACAGTTCAGTCCAGCTTTGCTGTCCATCATGCATGATTATTTGTTCCGTGTGCATATTACACGTCACATGCTATTGCTAAAATGGACATGGTAACTGTGGAAATTTTATTTAATTTAATCACTGACTAACAGATATGAAATTAGATTAAACTGAATGAAACTGTGGCCCTGAAATAAGTGACAGTAAGGATGATGAATGGACTGAAAGCATGGCAGCAGTTTGATCCTGTGAGGAGAGGAGGAGGATGTGAACTGTCTCTGTCTCTCTGTTGTCTCAGCTGCGAGACACCAAGTCTGCGGACCAGAAGCAGACGCTGCTGCACTTCCTGGCGGACCTGTGCCAAGAGGAGTACCCCGAAGTCATGCACTTTGCCGACGAGCTCATCCACGTGGAGAAGGCCAGCAGAGGTGAGGAAGGGGGACCGGGTGGCCTGCCAGTCCAGTGCTCTTCTCAGTGTCTGTCCCTTACTCCATGGAGATTATTTCTATTTTTTATTTGTGTGTTTGTTTGTTGCATTTCTGTGTGTTTAGGATTGGGCCCAGGTTTGGCAGGGAATTTGCTCTGTGTTTGGATAAAAGCTTTGTGTTTCATTTTGTCATTCTGAATCACGCATTCACTTTGTAGCTCTGTTAATTGACATTTCTATCTCTCTCTCTCTTGCTCTCTCTCTCTCTCTGTGTCAGTGTCTGCTGAGATGCTGCAGAAGAATCTGGGTCAGATGGGCAAGCAGATCCAGAACCTAGAAAAGGACATTGAGAGCTTCCCACCTCCCCAGAGCGACAAGGACAAGTTTGTCGAGAAAATGACCATATCCTTTACCTCCTGGCCCCCTAACAGGATATGCAAGGATTAAAGTTCTCCGTCGTAGGACGGATTTCCGTCAATTTGATTTTAGAAATGTCATATTTGAGATCGATGCAAATCCGATGAGAAAAAAAATAGGAGGGGGGGGGGGGGGGACTGTCACCTTTGCTTTTCCTTTTTTAAGGCAACTACAAATATTAGGTAAATGTTTGACCTAATAGTGTTCTTGAGAACTTTCTGTGTCTCAATCAGTGACCGCTCAAGAAGATAGCCTACGTCAGCCATGAGTTTCGCTTTGTTTATGTTGTAGCTACACACTTGTCTTGAGCGTTTGCTTAAAAAAAAAAGAACACGTATGGAGGACTATAACGGTCTAAAAGTTGGATTATAGTGACACAATCGAGACAGCTGATGAGGTTGGCCAATCAGTTTAACTTTTTTGGATATGAGAAGAAGCATAGGCTGTGTTCTTTCCGTGCATCAATGTAGACAATTTCTTACTATCGCGAACTCTTGTCAGGGGAGGTCATTCATTTTGGGTGTCACCTATGACTTGAACAGATAGCCTGCTATGCCACCCGATGTAGGCTACTATTATTGTTACAGTTTTTAATCAATGCAACTAACATTATGTGTAAAGCGACGCAATATAAAACGTAGCCTATGCAATTTATTATCCCGTCTATTATGACAACAATGTTTTTCACAATTTGCGACGGGAGGTTTTGTCTAAGCGTGTTAACATAAAATAATAATAATATTGTCATCATCGCGAACTGTCGAGTAAGGGGGTCAGTCGTGTTTGTGACGCACAGACAGCCTTGTAGCCTATTTTGCTTAGGCCTCACTTTTAACGACAGTAGGTTGTGAGTGTATGTTGACAAAAAATAATCATGCAATTAAAATAGTTAACTTAAAACTTTGCTATAAAATATTATTAATTTATAGCACAAAACCATAACCAGTAGGCCTACCAGAACCTCGCATATTAGCGTCATGATTTGTGTGCGTCTATTTGGCAAGGCTACTAGCTGTCATGGATGCGTTGTTGCTAAAGGAAGGCAGGTGTCAAAAGTTAAAAAATAAATGGAGATAGGCAGCTGTTGGAAACGGAGGAGAACTAACAAGCCATGGTGTAAAGAAATTAAAGTGCCAGGGGTTTGCTTTTGCGCGGTTCGCTGCAAGAAAATTGTTTATGGATGCAATAGGAAAACGTTTTAGCACGCCACCAATCAGAAGACCGCCATGAGGTTAACGTTCGTGCACTTCAGGACATCTTCCCTACCTGGTGCAACTAGCCACCACGACAGAGGTAGGCTACGTTTATCTATGGCTGACCGTTTTTATGTTTAGAAAGTAGGCTACGCATGTTCTTTCATAGCACAACACGACCTGTCCTTCACCATATCGCAACCTCTTGTCAACCTTATACAATCTGTTGCTGAAGACAAAAGCGCCGTCTCCAGATTGTTGTTATCAAATACGCAGACCTCCTGCATGAGCACACACAGTATTGCTGCTCATTGGAAAACTGAGTTGTCTGTAAAACTCAAAATTACCATGTTTTCATTAAATGCGGATGAGGCAACAAATGGAAATATGAACAATATCTAGAATGTTCTGATTCGTTACTTTGATGAGGAAATGGGAAGTCTTGCAAACTTGATTTTATAGATTTTACTTGGTGTTGAATTGCATATTAACAAGAAAAAAATCTCCCCTTTAAACACTTTTGGTCTGAAGTAATTAAATAAGAGTGTGTTAAAGCCTTTCTACAATATTGCTGCAATAGAAAAGAACAGCAATGGCTAATCAGCAATGGTTAGGGATGGTACAAAACATTTTTTTTGTTCATCAGGAAAACTCAATCTCAATCAAGAACACTCAATTCGCCTTATTCACATGGTGGCCATTGGCGGCTAAAACGAGGCTACAGGGTACACAAACCATAGGATTGTTATGTTCTATGCATTCACCTGTAGGTGGCATTAAGTATATAGTGTACCCTGTAGCCTCGTTTTGGTTTAAACAATGGCCGGCGTGTGAATAAGGCGAATACTCCCTTTACTTTGCTGTTTGCATCTTTTTGTGCATTAAAAACCAATAGGTCACGACCGCAAAAGGGGTGCTATCTCTATAGGTAGATATGAACAACGTATGACTTATGGCCTGAAAAAAGTTCAGTCAAACGATTTTTTTTCACTTTAATCCCTGGATATGACATCATGTGACATGACATTGAGGAAACAATGCTGTCTTAGGGTGTTTCCCATCTCACCAACTCTTCCTCTCCATTTAGGATTCCTCCTCAGCTGTTCCACTTGGCTCCTGCTGACTACATTTCCTCTTCCTGTTTGCTTGCATAATGACCCAATTTCCTGTTCCTGTTTACAAAACAAATCATCCATTCCGGTACATTGTCATATGTGCTTTGTTCACAACAATGACCAATCTAGTGAGACAGACAAGACCCAATGGACATATAATGGAATAAATCTGTGTCCTTGGCCCTCTTCCCAAACTGTTGCAAGACCCTAGTCAAGCCACACACACAGATTTTTTAATTTCTCACTTAAGACCATAGCAGCCATGTAAACATATTTGGCCTTTGGCGTTGTGTTCTTCTGGGTTCCGCGTTCTCCTTAACGTCCTGCTCACATCTTCGTGGCCACCGCCAAGGAGCAGTACGAGAAGCTGGAGCTGATGCACAAGAACATGGAGAAGCAGTACGAGGAGCTGGGCACCTACTTCGTCTTCGACCCCCGCAAGATCACCCCCGAGGACCTCTTCGGGGACCTCAACAACTTCAAGAACATGTTCCAAGTGAGTGCTAGCGTAAACCACTGAGTCGGTCAGTGATTGGCACCTGTCAGTGATTGGCACCTGTCAGTGATGAGCACCTGTCAGTGATGAGCTTGTTCTAAACAAAGCAAATATGTTTCTGTTTGCTTTGCTTTTCAACTGATAACACTGCTGCCTGCTGATAAATGTAAATAAACATTGATGTGCAGACAAGCAATTTCCTGCCGGGGCATTATCTTACTCTTCCCATCTCTCTTTCTCTTTCTCTCTCTCTCTCTCACACACACACACAAACACACACGCACAAGGTAGGTGTGTATTAGATAAGCCTCCACCTGCTCTGTGTGTGTGTGTGTGTGTGTGTGTGTGTGTGTGTGTGTGTGTGTGTGTGTGTGTGTGTGTGTGTGTGTGTGTGTGTGTGTGTGTGTGTGTGTGTGTGTGGCTGGCTACAGTAGCAGGTGGTAAAACCATTACCCCACTTGTCTTTGTTTAGTATATATCACTCAGACAGCCCACCAGACATGCCGGCTGGCTGCCAGCTTCTCCCAGACACACACGTTCAAACACACACACACACTTTTGAACACCTGCTCCTCGTCTGATTGAGGTTACCATAAACCTTCTTGACTCAGACAGTACTCTGTCAACCAGTTTAAATGTCGGTCTCAGAATAACACACACACACACACACACTCATGCACTCTCAGGTCCTACCCATGTCTACATAGTTTGATGCTACGTATACAATGACCATATTATAGCCCCTTTGGTTGGAGATAAGGTTTCACTAGGAGAGGGTCTATTTGTGTGTGTGTGTGTGTGTGTGTGTGTGTGTGTGTGTGTGTGTGTGTGTGTGTGTGTGTGTGTGTGTGTGTGTGTGTGTGTGTGTGTGTGTGTGTGTGTGTAGTTTGTCGACATGTACAAGCACACACTCACTTACTCATCCACTCATTCTGTCTGCATAGTCTGATATGATATCATGGCCGTCGTAGCCCCTTGCGTTGGCCGTGACGCCCCTTTGAAAATCAGAGGTTTACAGGCCACGGTGGCCTTGGTGCCCCCTTCTTTAAATATTCTGCTTTGCGTCCTACTAATAGCGATATATATTTAGCCTATGGCCTGTCAAAATAATCTTAGCATTCACAGTGCAAATTACGCAGTGGAGAAAGTGACAGCGCAAGAAAGAAAGTGCCGCTCGTCCAAATTAACCCATTCTTCTGAGTTGAACTACTCTCGAAGAAGCCTACTCATCACACAGACATCACAAGTATCACATGAAAGAGATTTTTCTCAGCTTTTAAACGATGTTAGCCGCTAATTGCTGTGGTGAACGGTTCGCGAGAAAAGTAAATAATATCATTCAAATTTAATCATAAATTCTACTGAAGGTTTTGCGTCCATCTCCCTACCCATTCATCTCCGTGGAATACTTCACGAACCCTTCGTTTAACATACGACAAACCACATATCAGAATAAACAGAAGACCTTACCGAACAGAAAGGTGTAAAGCAGTCCCCTGTACAGTTAGCCGTTCCAGACTAATCCCGTTTTGAATTTGCAGTAAATTTCAACATACATGGATGTCTCCAAATTTGGGATTTAAGTTTTACACTGTGTTTAAATTGTTCCACATTATTTCATAACGGGCCAAATACAAAATAAATATTACAAATGTCGCCTAGATATCGGTAAATCAGAGGACAGCTGACTATAAGAGTTTGTGAACGTAGCCTTAATGATCACAAAATGCCATGCATCTAGGCTATTTGAGTTTCTTAAAGCTGAGCTGTGCTTAAATTGTTCAATACATGATTTCATAACAGGCCAAATACAAAATAAATGTTATATATAGCCTATATATCTGAAAATATTTGATGATCAGATGATTTACAGTTATATGTAATATGTCATGTTTTATGTTTTTGTAATGTTTCATACAGTGATGCAGGTCTACTGCAGTTAATACAACTTTGATCATTTTTATAGCATACTACTGTACTTTGGCCTTGGTGCCCTGACATGTGGCCTTTGTGCCCCCCACCAAATATGCCCAACTGAAGGCCAAGTGGCCTTGCCCCTAAAATGGTGAAATTTCAAGCCTGCTGATACTACATACACTACCGGTCAAAAGGGTTCTCGACTGATGTAGAAAGAAATGGCTGATCATTAAGGCAATATCTACATTGCTCATTACCAGCAACCATTCATCCAATGTTCCAAAGGCACATTCTGTTTACTAATCTGATATCATTTTAAAAGGCTAACTGAGAAAACATTGGAGAACCCTTTTGCAATTATGGAAGCACATAATGTAATCTGAAAACTGCTGCCCTGATTAAAAAAAAACAATGCAACTGATCTCGGCTGTTATTCTGTCTATAATGGAGTGGAATGGAAATTTCCCCAAACTTTTGACCGGTAGTGTAAATGATGAAGAAAAACTGTTAATCGTGTGTGTGTGTGTGTGTGTGTGTGTCTTCTGCAGACAGCGGTGAAGGAGAACCAGCGGCGTAAGGAGTCCGAGGAGAAGATCCGCAAGGCCAAGCTGGCCCGGGAGAAGGCCGAGAAGGAGAAGGAGGAGAAGGCTAAGAGGAGTCAGATCCTCGACATCAACGCAGGTGACGTTATCACACACACACACACAGGAGTTTTAAGGCAATCAGAAGACAATGAAGCAGGATGGGTTAGATGTGGATGCATGTGATGGTATGGAAGTCTGCGGTTGAAAGCACTATACTATACACACTGTTCTGTCTGTGTGTGTCTGTGTGTGTGTGTGTGTGTGTGTGTGTGTGTGTGTGTGTGTGATTGATGAGAGGACATTATGTCACCATGTGGTGGGGAATGTTATTAAAGTGAAACACTCAGGATT
>NW_027468657.1:27938227-28188227 GCF_046254945.1 Alosa pseudoharengus
CCAAACATACACACTCACTCACTCACACTCAAACTGGGTGAGAGAGAGCTCACACAACTTACATATTAACTGAGCCTCTTCACACTAAGGGGATCCTGTCAGTGCAGGGGCCAGGACCCCCCTCCCCTCCCCCAGCCTGAGAGAGCTTGGGCTTCCCTCCCCTCTCCCCCCATAGCTACAAGAGAGTGGTCACACACTTAATCACTTTAGACACACACTCTCACACACACAGCTGCTGTGAGAAATGAATAGGGGTGTGTAGTACAGTGTTCTACCTCTAGAGGTCGCTAGTCACCTCAGTTTATTATGAAAGTATGAGTGTGTGTGTGTGTGAGTCAGAGTCCCCATCTTACACACCCGGCTTCCTGTGAGTGGGTGAATGTCTGCCCTTGTTCTGACTTCATCATGTGTCCGGTGGGTCAGCATCTCTTCATTGTGTGGAAGTACTTCCTTTTAGTCAGACACACACACACACAAAAGAGAGAGAGGGAGAGAGAGAGTGTGTGTCATGGGCTCATATGCTTATTTATACTACTGTCAGAAAAAAAACTTTTTTCTTTCTTTCTTATTCTCAATCTTTGTCTGTCACACACACACACACACACACACAGAAGGAGAGACACACACACACATGCTTGTACACAGCAGAGTGTGGCGTGTAATTAATGATTCCCTGCAGCGCTTTAGCTGACTATGGGTAGTAATGGGGAGCAGATGACCGCCCTTTTTTTCTTCCCTTTCTCTCTCTCTCTCTCTCTCTCTCTCTCTCTCTCTCTCTCTCTGTGATGCACATGTTTAGATTCTTTGTTTTCTGGTAGATACAGTCTGGTCTAGACAGCACATTTCCTGCCTGGGAAACCCCACCCTGTTAACCTGTGGCTTGTGCTAGCTGGGCTGGGATGCTAACTGATAAATAGCTGATAAATCAGTACCAGAGACGGTTGATAAAGCTAACTATAGAATTGTCAGTACGGAAAATCTCTGCCTAGAACTTTAGTGCACTATCTGACTCATTCACATTGGAGTAGCCTGACCAGGATCCCAAAGTATGGCTACAGGATACACATCTATGTATGTTTTCTAGCCACTGTCAGACATGTGTGCTTATACATACAGCATGTATACTCATGGTATACCATTTGTGACCAGCCACCTTTTCACTAGCAGTTTATGTAGTTCATGTTAGTCTCCAACTAACTAATCACTTTGGACGATGCCATCTGCCAGACAACTATGTTTAGATGTAAATTGTATTACATATATTTTCAAATAGAAATGATCTACATGTTGCGGCAGTCTTTTCTGTACGTATACTTTGCTACTTTTTGTTAGGATCTCATTGAACGTTGTCAAATAGAAAATAATTCCCACTGTTGGATTGTAATTCCCAGTTGCCCTCTGTAATCTGCTAGAGGAGAGGGTTCAACTAAGTGTCTGTCTTTGAAGCGGCTTCTTCCCAGCCTCTTTTGTAGGACAACTTTTCTCTTGTTACTCTTATGTGGGTCATTTATGTAACACACAATTAACGTAAAAGTGTGTCAGTAGAGAAGTGTGTGTGTGTGTGTGTGCGTGCTCACACGATGCAAACCAGAAGGGTGAAGTGCTAATTAAATTATACAGCTGGAATATCTTTCTCTCTGTCTCTCTCATTCTCTCTCTCTATCTCTCTCTCTCTCTCTCTCTCCTTTCTCTGTATGTGGGTTGGGTTTAGTCCCCCAGTGCCAGGCTGCTGATAAGAGCGGTTTAGGTGAGAACACACAGCCCTGACCCCTGCCCTTTCCCCCTAGTGAATCCTCATCTGGGTTTCCTCCAGCTCCTGTTCACCTTGATGGACGATGAGCCATGTCTGTCTCGCATGACTAGAATCACATGAAAGTGTGTGCAGCTGTTCTCTGTGTGTGTGTGTGTGTGTGTGTGTGTGTGTGCTTGTTGGGCTGTGGTCACCTCTTCTCTCTCTCACACACACACACACACAGCCACAGCCCTGTCACAAACCCTCTTATCAAACACACACCTGCACACACATACACACACCCTAACAGATTTTTGCTCCCCCCTCACAGACTCAGTGCTCTCCTTGTCGCAGCTCATCTTGGACACCTGCTCGGTAACGTGTGTGTGTTTTTGGTGTGAAGTGCTATACTGCATGGATCGTTATAGATTGTGTTTGCCAAGGGAACCATGTGCCCTGATGTTATCAGGGGACAGCTTGTGTATATGTATCTGTGTGTGTATATGTGTGACAGAGAAAAAGACTCGGCTGTATCCATGGTTCTCTGTGCATGGTTTGGTTGGGCCTTGTGAGCATGTTTAAACAGGCCTGTGGTCTTCAGTGGGTCATTCAGGTTGTGCTGAACTGAATGCCAGGTGTGAATTGAAGCCCAGAATGTAACAATGAATGGACTGTCCCTGAAACACACACACACACACACACACAAATAAAGATATAAAGATAAGAGTATTTATGTTTTGCTTTGTACTAGACAGAAGTAGTATTGTTTTGAATCTAGTCAGATTCAGTCATCAAGTCGATTGCCTTAGTTCAGGGTGAGGACATTTTATCTTTAAATGTTGGGTTGATAAAAAGTCCATCACACCTGATATTTCTCTAAAGCATCCCACTGATTTCTTAATAAGTTAATTATAACACTGCATCATTAGCAAGACCTCTCTCTCTATGTCCAGACATTAGTTCTCTTTCTGTATACATTCAGATTTTTATTTGGGTTTTCCTTCTCTTTTTCTCTGATGTTTTGCGCTAATATAGAATCCTTTGATTAAATACCCTTCACCACACCACCCTCACCAATGCCTCATCAGAATCAGACGTTAATCTAGCGTTACTGTAGTCTTATCATTAATCAGGAGACTGAACACGCTCCGAGCCTGCAGAAGAACTGAGCAATAGCTGCTCTCTTGTTTGTGCAAATCCATGTTGGTCCCATAGCACAAAAGCCCTGGTGTGGTGGCCCTATTAAAATGCACAGATCACTAGAGCAGATTAGTATGTGTGTACTGTACAGTTGTGTGTATGCAGTGCGTGTTAGAGTGAGTAGGGAACATAGCCCTCCGCATCGTTACAGGTTGATTTAAATGCAGCGCACAATCTCATCCTGACCTACATTACCGCATCCAAGATGGCTGCCACCACACAGCTGTCCACCCACGCAAGAGAGAGATGAAGAGACGACGTGGGGAAAGTTGTTGGGATGAAGGCATCAGTGAATAAGGGGAGGGAGAGAGAGGAGGGGGATGCATGGATAGTTGAGAGAAATGACTGGAAGGGATGACTAAGTAGAAAGAGAGAAAAAGGGGGGAACAGTAGTTATGGTGTGGGCGGAGAGGCGAGGGAGAATGGTGTAAGGGGAGCAGGTAGGAGAAGAAAAGGACGACGCTAACATCCTCAGGGTCCAATTTGTCACATTCCATCTCCCCTCTCCGCACACTTCCCCTCCTTCATTTCCCTCACTCCATCCATCTCCCTGCCTCTGCCCCGATCCCTTCCCCCTACCTCTCCCCCCACTGGCTTACGTTTCTCTGGCTGTTCTCTCTCTCTCTCTCTCTTCTCTCTTTCTCGTCGTCTTAAAATAGTCTGTTTATCCATAATACCCTGACATATTTACAAAGTTGCACAGATTCACACTCCCTCGCTAAGCCTTTCTCCATCACGCTTAAGGTTTCAAAATATACTTTGTGTGTGTGTGTGTGTGTGTGTGTGTAAAAAGCATGCATGTGTATGCAGTGGTGTGCTGACCTCCCTCCCATTTCTTGGCTCACTGCTGCCCTGAGCAGGCAACTCTGAGCGGAGCTGCTGTGGGCCGAGCGTCCTCAGGATCCGTCCGTGGGTCAGATGGATTCTCTAACCCTTTAGCCCTCGGACCTCACCCTGTGACCATTGCTTTGGACACTGCCTTGTGTTGTCTTGGGAAATGGGAACTTAAATTTATTTATGCAACTGAAATCAGCATTGATTAACTTATGAGATAATGGACATCTCTCTCTCTCTCTCTCTCTCTCCACCACTCTCTCTTTCTTTCTCTCTCTCTCTTTATCTCTCTTTCAGCTAACCGAAGAGGAGGTGGCCATCCAATGACGAACATTCTCGCCCAAGAGCTGATGCAGGAGGAAGCCACGCCCAAAAAGAAGGAGGCGAAGAGTAAGGAGGAGCCTTTGGGGGACGCGGAGTCACTAGAGAACCTGTTGGAGGACGTCCCCTCCCGCTCCCACTAGCCTCTGAGTCACCCCTGACCACCTTATGGACTTCCTGTGGCGGCCACGAAACGGACTGACCGGTGGGGCTCTTGACTGAGCACACCCCCCTGCGTCCCCTCCTACACGTAGAGCATGCTGGCTGCGTTTTCTTACTGAAGTAGCCCGTGTCACTGAAGACTGGACCTCTCGGTCACTGAGGACTCCGTCTTTCCATTTTTTTTATTTTTATCAACATCTTTAATCTCTTGCTCTTTGTCTCATTGCTCTTACTGCTTCCTGCTTCTCTGTGGGGCCCTTCCAACAGAAGGGCATCATGGGAAAATCCAAAGACGCGCTCAAAAACGAAACTCGTCAGAATTTCGATGGCAATTCCCAATCTGCAGCTGCCAACTCCCAAGTCTGCATCCGAGATCCTGCCAGAATTGGGCTGCCGGCTCAAAGCATTCAGCATTCAGACTTGGGAGTATTTGTTATTTCTGTTTTGTGTTTTTGTTCGTCTGTTTTTTAACATAGTGCTTCTGCAACCACTTTTTTTTTCTTTTTTTCAGTTTGATTCATTGAAAAGGCAAAATAATATAACATGCTCATTTAATAAGTTTCTACACACATTCAAGTGCCAATTTTGAGGTAGGGATTATGTAACTGCACATTTCAGTAATCATCTCATCCTATGATAGTGAGTTAATGGTGGACGGGCAACCAGTCACAAACCTCGTTATTTAGCGGTTAATGTTGTGTTTTTGCTAGCCTGCGCTCGAGATATGTTTATGGTGAATGATGTTTATTAGGGGTAGAGATCTGAAAGGTCTGCTACCTAAACACATGTTATTTTTTGCTTTGTGTTTTGTGTTTCTTTTTTTTGCCACTTTTCTGTCACTTTTTCATCATCTGAAACATTCTGCTGTTGATTATGTTTCTAAATATAGAGAGCCTCTGATCACGAGTGGCCCCAGCCCATTGTGTGTGTGTGTTTGTGCGTGCGCGTGTGTTTATGTGTCTGTGTGTTTGTGTGTGTGTTTATGTGTGTCTGTGTGTGTGTGGGATGGTTGTGTACATTTATGCACTGGCCCTATAATTACTTTGCTGCCTCCACTGTCATAAATACAGTTTCATGTGCGGTGCTGAGGTTTGTGTATGTGTGTGTGAGCAACTCACTGACTAGGAGTCTGTGCAGTGTGTATGTGTGTGTGTGTGTGTGTCAGGGTGTGTTCATCTGTCACAAATATTCAATTTTATACACAGCGCTCTGATCTTTCTGCTGAGTGAACAGTCCACTGTTGGCCAGAACTGCTGAAACAGACATGCCTGCCACATCATGTACATGTGCATGTTGTGGTCAATTCCAAGCGAAATGCCCAAAGGTGGTATGGTAGCATGCATGTGGTATGGTAAATGCAATTTACATAAGAAAGGCAACCGTGTTACCTATGATTGCCTGTGTTGTTTTGGAATGTGCATGTTTGACAGGTAGCCATGTCATTTATGCAGGTACCAGAAATGTGCTTTTTTTGCGTTCTTAAGGTTAATTAAGACATTCATCACACCATATACTACATGGGTATAGAGTCTGTATTGGGATATACAGTCTGTGAATCGACCATGATCATTTTGGGGCTCCCAGTTGGGGCTTGTATCTTAGTCGATCACAGGAAAAAACAATGCACCCATATTAGTCTTTTAAAGCGTTGGTTCCAGGTCTGATTACCTGGCTGTGTTTCCAGTGCCTGTGGCTATTGAAATGCTGACCTCAGATCAGTAACTCGCCCTTGAGACGCTTACTTTGACTCTCATGTCGCCCCCTGAGATCAGGAGCTCACCTCACAGTTACGCTCTGGCGCATTACCATGGCGTTCCAGTGAGGGACTGGGCTGGTTTATTGTGTGTAAGCCACCATGACCAGGTTTTGTGCTCCACACAGTTGTACGTTCAGGACCAAAAATGGCTGTCAACATCAATGAGCTTCCATAAAGCGTGTCTTCCAGGATGTTTTGACTCTAGGGTTCTACCGAACGAAAACATCCCCTCTCGCTGGACTTCATGGAAATGCCACACAACCACCAAAATCATGGCAGCGCTGCACTGCAGTCCGTGGCCCTGCGCAGGCAGGATATGAGGAGGGATGAGAGCCAGCTCGTGGTGAGGGACCGCTTGGTCCTCCGGCATAGAGTCCGTTTCAATTCAGTCCAGAGGGCGGGTCACTGCCGAGCGGTTTTTGCCCATTACGTGTCTTTGTAAGCCACCAAGCAAGAAGCAGAACATGGCAATATTGTCAAAGTAATATATATATATATATAATACTGTAGGTTGCAGAATGTTTCTTTCAGAAAATGCTTGAAGATGTCTGCTGTTATTGTTTTTTCTGAAGTGATGTATTTCTGGAAAAGTATCACTGGAGTAAAAGAAAATCACGCTTTGTTTTTTGACAATTGTTACGGTTTCATTTTCTTTTTGAATAAAAAGGACACTTGATTTTCTACATGTATTTTTATTCATGATTGTGCTTTAATGCATTGAGACTGATTCAGATCTTCGATCTTATGTGGAATTGATTCAGATCGATCACATGTTGATAAGTCATGTTTCAAGGACCTCAATGTAGAAACTCTGTTGCTCAAACTCATATTAAAGCGTCGTCAATAAATTCTTGTCTTTTGCTGTCTGTTTTTTTTTTGGCAAGCCAGTAATGGCCAGTCATTTTTATTTTATGAGTGTGTGTGTGATTTCAAAGTGTTCCCAGTAAGATCCTCAATTTTTATTTGTTTGTGTGCATATTTCTGCTAGCCAGTGGTTTTGTTGTGTGTGTGTGTGTGTGTGTGATGTTTAATGCAGAGCTCGGGGTCCTGGGCCAGAGGAAATTCCACATCAGAGCTGCATTTCTCAGCGCTCCGAGGGGGGATGGAAACCGAATCCATGAAATTACACACACAGCCAAATCTCATGAGCAACTGCTACACTTATCCCCCAGCCCCCCAACACGCATACATACACACACTCACTCACATGTGTAATACTGACACCACCCACCCTTGCATTCATAATGTCTTTCCCGTACATACCTGTGTGTGTGTGTGTGTGTGAGGAGAGCGGAGTGCTCGGAGGAAAGGCTGTTTTTGTGGCCTGCTCTGCAGGCCCACCATCTCTAATCCCCTCAGTATTCCCTCTCTTTCCACCAGCTGCTGCCAAAGTTCCACAGACAGAGATGCAGAACATCCTGACATCCTGTTATAAAGAGTGCACAAGTCTCTCCCTCCCCCACCCACCCTCCTCTCTCTTTCCCTCCCTCTCTCTCTCTGTCCCTCAATGTAGCAGGAAAAACAGGAATGGGGTTAAATTTGTTTTGGAAGCGCTCCCACTGCAGCTCAGCCGGCCATGGAACTCATTTGGCTAAGAATAGCATTGGGTGCATCATTTAATTTCTTCGTCACTACTTTGTGAGTTGCAAAACATATGTCCTCCATACTCAGGGAGATAACCAACTGTGTGTGTGTGTGTGTGTGCACACGCTTAAGAGAACGTGGCATGCTAGCCTATGACTCATCCCTTTGAAGATGTTCAGCTACATTGTTCTCATATGCTTTGATGTGAGTGACTGGTCTGTATATTTTAAAGTTATAGTTTCATAATCATTATTCTATGAAAAGATCTATCTTCTGTTCTATAACACACACATAAAAAACAAACTACATAAAAAGCACCCACCACCGCCTGCCAAAAAAAAAAGAAATATGCAATATGCTAGTATATTAACTAGCATATTGGGATTGGTGTTTAGTTTGAGCTGTCATGGAGATCCATCAAGAGGGTGTGTTTGGGCTGGTGCAGAGTGTGTGTGTGGCTTTGGTGGTTTTGGGAGTTGTGTCTTGGAGTAGGATCATATTTTTAGGAGGTCTGTCTATGGTTGTGTTTTTCACTGGATTTCTCTGATGGCTGAAGGTTGCTGGTTGTGTGTACTTTGTATTGTTGGGAGTGATGCTTTGTCCTTGTGTTCCATTAGTATGCCAGTTATTTGGCAGATGTCAGAACTGAGAAGCCTATTATCTTGGTCTTTGGTTGTGTGTGTGTGTCTGTATGTGTGTGTGCGTGCGTGCATGTCTAAAGCTTTAATTGAGTTATCCTTTAAAACCCCATGGCTCATGCAGGATATCAAACAATATTCCCATCTCACTGTTATCACACTTTGCTATCTGTCTCTCTGTGTGTCTCTCTCTGGTTGTGTGTGTATGTATAAGGGTGTGGTGTTCTATGGACATACGTGTTTGCACCCTCAAAGTCTAATTACCTTTGGCCCCCAACAGCTCCAGGTGTGTTTACTCATGTGTCTGCCTACGCATTGAAAGCCAATGTGTGATGGTTTGTGTGTGTGTGTATTTGTGTGTGTATGAGTGTTTATGGGGGTGTGTTTGCCACCCCTGGATCAAGAGTTTGACCTCTGACCTTGTGCAGGAGCCTATAAAGCAACAGTTGGGTCTCCATTCCTCTGTTAAAAACCTCTCCATGTCCTCAAACCATTCCCACCCATCTATCAGAGAAAAACAAAAGAGTGTGATGAATGAATTAATAAATGAATGAATGGATGGATGAATGAATGAAACTCACTCTGGGCTAACTAAAGAACAGAAAGCTGTTCATCCACATGTTTAACAGAACGGGAATCGTTACACAATCCTCTCCACTCAGCTGCAATGTTGCAGTATTTAGGGTGTGTGGGCTGTTAGCTTTGAAAAAAAAAAAAACGACTATTTTTGAAAACATCCTGTTAATTAAAGTGGTGATGTTTTATGTCTGCATTTATGTGTGTCTGTCTGTCCCAGTGTGTGCGTGTTGTTTCTGTTTGCACCGTCTTCCTTATAAAATAACATTTGGCACAGAATCTACTTTAACTTGAAAGGAAAAGTTTTCAGCCAGTCTTGGAGTCATTAGATTATTCTGCCTTTGTCTCTCTTTAATCTTTCTCATGCTCTTTCTCTCTCTCCGTCTCCCTCCCTTCATCCCTCCCTCCCTGCCCCCTCCTCTCCCCTCTCTCCATCTCCTTCTCCAGGCATCATTAATTCAGTCTCTTTCTCCCCGCCATTATGAGGCTGTTTGTGGAGAATGAGCTCAAAGCATGCTGCATAATTGGCCCGATCGTGGCCGGGCAACACAATGACATCCGCATTGATACAGTAATGAGCCCCAGGGAGGCGGCTGACCAATGGCCGCGTAGAGTCGCGGTTCTCAGGCCCACCGATTGGCTGGCAGCGCGTCCCTCGTGGTCTCCAGGTAGCCGGCTGAACCTCGGCGAGCATTCACACACTCCCCCCCCCCCCCCCCCCCCCCCCCCCCCACACACACACACACACACACACACACAGATGCGAGTTCAGTGTGGTGGGTCTCTGTGCTTTCCACCCACTGAGAGGGAGAGACAGCATGTGCTAATTCCTTCGCCATGTTTGTTGTGTTCGCCCTCAGTCAGTGTGGTAGCAGCCTCGCCAGCCTGTGGGTGAGTTGGTAATCAGAGCACAGTTCAATCGCTCTCTTTCTCCCTCTTTAAGTTCTCCTGGAATGTCTAAATGCACCCCCACCACACACACACATACACGTACTACACACATACCTCTTTCTCTTTCCTTGGCTAATTTTTCTCTTTCACTCTTTCTCTTTCTTCTAGTCTTGGCAGGGTGGGCTGGGAAAACAAATGGAGCTGAGTTTTTTTCCCTTCTTTTTCGAGCTCCTTCTCTTGTGGTTTTTTTAGGATTGTCTGAGGCTCAGCTTGAGTCCACCTTTCCCCCTTGGAGAGAGTGTTTTTCCTCAGAGGCTCAGTCAGGAAAAATGTGCTCACCCAGCATGGAGATAGTGAGAGAGAGCTGGAGGTGATGACTAATGAAAAACTGCCTTTATCTAACAGATTCCGATTCACACACACTCACACAGTCACAACTTACATTGTAATGGACTGTTCCAGTTGTGGCCCCTGACCTGACACACAGAACTGTTTCAGAGTCAGCTGATGTCTAGAGGAACATCTCTCTTCATTCCTGGCCATGCTGCTGGCTCAAGGGAGCCTGTGTACGTATATGTGTGTGTGTGCGTGTGACTGTTTGTGTGTCTGTGTGTATATGTGTCTGTTCCTGTGTGTGTCTGTGTGTGTGTGTGTCTGTTTATGTGTGTGTGTGTCTGTTTATGTGTGGGTGTGTATGTGTGTGTGTGTGTGTGTGTGTGTGCACGCACATGTGTGTGTTTTGCATGTACTCATTCAGAGCCTGCTTCCATATCATATTATATAGTGCATTAAGATGAAAGTCTTTCCCCTTCCATGTTCCTCAGTAAGAGGGCTATCTGGGCTATGGCATGTATGACATGAGCATCTGCAATCTTGCAATTAGCACATGCAATTTAGACTCTAATGTCAATTAAGCCCAGCAAGACCTGCTGGGGTCAACCAATTGGCTATGCTCTTTTGACACACAGTGACATCTTAATTTCTGTCACATCAGAAGACCTATGTTAGGAAGAAACACACACATGCACACTCATAACTGATTGTTATGTTTGTTTTGTCTCTGTGGGAAAACAACCTATTTGGGGGTTGCGATGGAGGGTTCCGAGCGTTAACACAACACATCATACTCGGGAGACTGGGTCTCAACGCGAGCGAAGCGAAGAAAAACAGGGATGGATGAGAGTGTCCTTCACCGGGAGGAAGACAAAGAGAAAGGGAAAAGCTACGCCATTTAAGCTCATCATAGCGCTACCGTCCAGCCGGGAGTTTTTCAGGAACAAAGCGGACATGGCCTACTTATCGTCCTCTGAGCTTCTTGAGCGGAACAAGTGGATCTCCCTCCCACTCCCTCTTGCACCGCCGCCATTATCACTCGAGGACTTGAGAGCCGAGGCGGCATTTTGGGCATCAACCAAGGAATACCAACAAGGAGCTATAGACAAGGTCTTGTAAACAAGTGACACAACACAATGAAATGTCTCAGAACACTGGAAAACCACCGAAGACACTGCTGTTAGGCCTACAGCATCCCTGAGGTCATGTTTTACTGTCGTGCCTGTTGGGTGAAAGAGATGGGATGAATAATAGAATGCAGATTAAATAAATTACATTTGTGAAGCAGTGTTCACTAAAGGCCAGAATTGTCAGACCTGCTTTATCCCAGGCATCCTGACATGAAACAGCGTGACTCAGAAAGAGTTGACATTCTGGGACAGTACTGGGACATAAATCCCAGCATTACAAACTGACATCTGCGTCATTCTTCCGTTAACGGTGATTTCATCTGATAACTCTAATCCTCTCTAATAGGCCCAGATGATACTACAGTCCCCGCCACGACCCCTGTTATTGGGATGTTTTCCAGAAGGGACACAAAGCCTTTTCATATAGACTATCTGACTATTTTTCTCTTCACTACTTTGTACTTACATCTTCTCTCTTAGTTGCTTTCTTCACAGAGAATGCTGACAGCATATCAATCAGGGTCACACAGTCCCACAACACTCAGAGAGTCCAAATCACTTTCTTTCTAACTGTTGTTATCTACCACCAAACACCATACAAGAGACTAGTGCATACCCAGAAGACTAACTGGTTTATATTAACTGAATAACTTGATGGAGGAACTGCACTCCACACACACTTCAGGCAGTTCAGCAGAACAAAAAGGAAAGATTTGTTTGTTACCGTACACACGGTTTTATACGCACTCATCACGTGCCCTTATTAACATACCCTTATTAACACCTCATTGGCCCTGACCTGCCAGCATTAGCTGCACAGTAGCATTGCCAGCAAAATAAAAGTTCTCTCTGTTTAATTGAGGGCATACTTCTTCCATACATGTCAACACTAGTAACAGCCAATGCTATCTGCAAATGAAGCACTATCACTGAGGTGATGATGATGATGATGGAGTAATAGGGGTGTAGTTCCATGACCCTGGATGACAATGATGTGGAGAACTGACTGTGTGTCGTGTGTGAAGGCAAGGCAGGCTGTCTGCTGCACTGAGGGATGTTAGCCTCAGGTCTGACCCATATTCCCCCAGGTCAGTGCACACGCATGGGTTTGGTTGTGTGGTATGTGTTTAGGTTTCAGATCTAACATGTTTATATGTTTAGAATTATGTTTACTGTTTACTGAACACTGTTATGACTTTGGCACAAATAAAAACATCCCAGTATGTGCATGTAACCTTGCATGTGTGAATATATATTGTGTGTGAGTGTGTGTGTGCACGCATCCTTAAGAGTATGGTCACTGTGCTGTCTGTGACCAGTGAGCGTGAGAGGAAGACAGATACAGGTCGGTATGTCTGGGTTTCGAGGTTGATGTGACAGGTCAGTGTGAGGCTGAGTTGGACGCTATATTTCCACCCAGTCCTCTGCTCCACCGCCGCCCCACCCACCCCCAACCCCGGGATGTAGGCACGGCTCCACCTCCCCCTTTGGATACGGGCACTGTGGCACGAGAGCTGTCTGGGTGGGGTTGGCACAGACTGCGCTGGTTTCAGCAGTGTGCCGTGTGGAGAACCTTTAAACAGCAGCAGCAAGGCTGTTTACATTGGTACGAGTTTTTCCGCACAGTCAGGGCACAGACAGGAAAGCCAACATCATCTACACCCAGACCTCCGAGCAGCGTCCAAAGCCGCGTGACAGAAACCTCAAAACATCCACTTGAGCTCTTGCAGCAGTCCATTCATGTCAGACACTAAGCCTAAGTGTTGTCTATTATAATACAGCTATCAAATATATCATCTCTATACCAACTGACATTTAGATTTGGACAGATATGAGGACGCATGGGCACTCAGAGACTACTGGAACATGGTTTGTTTGGGATTAGGTTTATGGAACAAGTACAAATGAAGACATAATACATTTTGGTGACTCACAAACCTGTTTGTGATCTAGAGTCTTTCTTCCTTCCTTCCTTAGAGGAACCAGGCCATGAAGAGTTACGCCAAAGGAGACAATCCATGCAAGTATACAAATATTTGTACCCCCAGGTAAACAGTTCTATAGTCTGAGTTGTGTATGTTTATGTCATGTTCATATCTATGTATGTGTAATTGTGTATACATGTTAGTGTGTGCCTGTGTGTGTGTATCTCTGCACATGCGGGAGGACGTGCTCATTCCCAGTTATATAATTATATAAATAAAGTTATATAAATGGTCATCACCCCCTCTCATGCCCTTCTGAGGTGATGCTCATTGATCTGAGCTGGAAAGGCTTGGATTGACCCACATGAGTGTGCAGCCCAGGCAGAGCAGGGTGAGGGGTGGCCGGCACTGTCCAGCAGCAGGCCTGACAGGGGCACTGGGGCATGCACGATGGATGGGGTCAAATAGGAGGAGTGGAGTATAAGGGTCTCTCTCTCAAACACACATTCTCTCTCTCTCTCTCTTTCTCTCTCTCTGTCACACACCCACACACACACACATATATATATATATATATATATATACACACACGCACACACACACACACACTGTGTGAGTGCTCAGTGTGCATGCATTGAAGAGCAATGGTGTGGTCTTGATGTAATTAACCCCATCAATTTGTCATTGGTGTCAATATAAGAGCCATTTCAAAGGAATCAACAGGGAGCTGGGTTAGTCACACAGTGTGCAACACACACACACACACACACACACACACACACACACACATAAAGTTACACACACACACACACACACTTACATACGTACATGCCGGAAGCCCTTAAAATAAGCCTGAATTGCTGCTGTTGTTCTTTGTTCTCTATTTCAGTCTCTTCCCGCGCGTGACCCTGAGGGCTGTGGCTCTGGACTGATAACTGACTCCACATTGGTGACATATTTATCCCAGGGCGTGTGTGTGTGTGTGTGTGTGTGTGTGTGTGTGTGTGTGTGTGTGTGTGTGTGTGTGTGTGTGTGTGTGTGTGTGTGTGTGTGTGTGTGTGTGTGTGTGTGCGTGCGTGCGTGTGTATGTATGTGTGTGTGTGTGTGTGTCCAAACTCCTTTTTAGTGGCATATTTATCCCAGCTTATACCCATATTCATGGTCCTGTGTGTGTGTGTGTGTGTGTGTGTGCGTGCGTGCATGTCTAAACTCTTTTTTAGTGGCATATTTATCCTAGCTCATACCCATATTCATGGTTCTGTGCGTGTGTGTGTGTTTGTGTGTGTGTGTGTGTGCATGAACAAGCCCACGCTTAAGGACTTAGTCACCCCAAAGCTGAGGACGAAGAGATAAAAGACTGTGTGTGTGTGTGTGTGTGTGGGAGGCATGGGTTGGGGGTGCTGGCTCAGGACAGTGCTTTGTGTGTTTGGTAGAAGTGTGAAAGAAGAGGAAATTGTCTGCAGGGATGTGTTAGTAAATCTCTTATTTGTAGCAAATCTACTGGTGAGGTCATGTGATGGTGACGCACACGTGCTTGAGTTCATTTCAGTAATGAGGTATTTGACAACATGGCACACAACTCTGCCAGACGCACCCCACCCTGTGAAGGCAGGCTATTTAACAAGGATGACATCATCCTTTTTGGGAGCCGTTGCCATGGATACCATCACCTCTTGCCAGTGAACGTCAATCCCCCCCCCCCGGACACTTTTCCTCTCTTTCTCTCCCAATTTTCCTCTATCCGTCTTTCCATCCCTCTTTTTCTCTAACTATCTCTTCCAATTACCCTTTTCTCCCGAAGAGCCCCAAAAATATATCTCCTTTCTTCTCTTCATCATGCATCCCCATTTCCCCCTCGCTCTCTCTCCCTCTTTTGCTTGCTCTCTTTCTCATCCCATCAGCAGCATGTTCTCTCCACTTCCCTAATCCCCACCACCCTCAGCCCTCCACTTTACACCACTTTCACGCTCTCTTCTATTGAGTAAAAATAGATAACAAAGTCAAAAGCCTTTTAAAAATTCACCCGGTGCAGTAAGAACAGAACTCTTCTTCACCCCCCCCACCCCCCCCCCCCCCCCCGGGCAGCTGGTAACCTTTTACATGGCCGCAAACCGAGCTGGACAATGTCAGGATGGACAGGCGCAGGGCGAGGAGCGCGGGAGCAAGGCCGAGGGCGAGGGGACGAGTGAAAGGGCCCATTCTGTGTCGGCGTGACAGTAAGGAGCTTAGAGACTCTCTCCGCAGGCTGAGCTCAGAGAGAGGGAGACGGGAGAGGAGAGAGCAGCGCAGCAGGAGCACAGGAGCGCTGAGGGCCAGGGAGTCTTCTCTCTCTCTCCCTCTCTCTATCTCTGTATCCCTCTCTCTATCTCTCTCTCTGTATCTCTCTCTTTCCCGCTCTTTCTTTCCTTCTTTCTTTCTCTTTCACACACACTATCACAGTAGTGAGATAGTCTCAGGTCTCAGGATGTTTAAATCCTTGGTGGAATCAATCCTAGAGAGCATATTATAGTATAATATATACAATATTACAAAGGAGTGGTGTATGAGGGGGTTGTAATTCATGGCAATACTCTGCTTTTAGGTTTTGAAAAGCCAGGAGTATCCCTGACTCTCTCTCTTTCTCTCTCTCTCTCACGCACACACACACACACACACACACACACATTGATAAACACACCTACATATACATATACAGTATGTAATCTCTTGATCTTGAATAGCCTCGCATATTTCTATGCAGCAAACGCTACTTTGCAAATATTTATTTTATGCCATTTGGTCATCCTTACCCTTCTCTTCCCCTCAGTGGCTCTCTGCAGGTGGCCTGTTGCTATAAACAAACCTCTAAACGGTTTCCTGCCACCTGTGCTCACTGGCTGATCACACACAGACAATTGCCCACACACACACACACACACATACACACACACAGGTGTTTGGTATTCCCTAGCCTCCGGCATCAGTCCAGACCACTCGGGATCTTGGGGAGAGAGGGAGAGCGAGGGAGGGTTGGGGTTACCATGGAGACGAGTCTTGAGGCCCTCTTGCTTTACAAGAACTGCATCTCTCTCTCTCTCTCTCATTCCCTTCCCCAATCTCTTTTCTCTCTGTCATCACAGCCCCAGCCCATGAATATTTAAAGAGGATGGAGAGAAATGTGCCAGCTTTTTCTCCTCTCTTTCATCTTTCACCAAAGAGCGGAGAAAATAGACGTAAAGCTGGGGAAGAGATGGAGCAGGAGGAGGGAGGTGGTGGTGTGGAGGGTTAGGGTGGCTGTTCATGCTTTGAGCTCAGTGAAGTAGGGCAGTGGATCTATCTGCAGTGACTGAGCTGAGCACAGCTAAGTGCTAAGAGGCTTCCTGCAGTAGTGGATCGGCCAGCAGCCCAGCTTACACACACCCTCTCTCTCCCAGTACACCACCTGTCCTGTCGTACTCCGCTGTGCTACCCACTGGCGCCGTGGGGCTTAAATAGGTGCTGCTGTGTTCAAGAGACTTGCATATTTATAGAGCTAGTGTAGCACTGACATTTATGTAGAGCATTAGTGTTTTGGTGTAGTGTAGTAGTATTTACATCTCTTTTGCAATGTAGTTTGAATGTTATTTCTCATTTTGTAAGTCACTTTGGATAAAAGTGTCTGCTAAATGATTAAATGTAAATATTTTGGATTGGAAATGTGAAGCCTTCATCTTTTGTTAATATTTCCTTTCCTTGTGCCAAGCTTTCGGTCTGTTATGCTTTTCCTTTGAAAAGAAGTTAGTGGTCTTGTCATGCATGCCACGATGGCACAGTGTAACTGGCTTCAAAGGAGCAGTTCTCTAGATTTATACCCAAACTCCAGTCAGGTGTTGCTCATTGCCCGTGTCAGGTCAGCTTTCCTGAGAAAGGAATCCCTTCCTGCATGTCGACGCGTCCCGGTGATTTTCACACCAGCCTCCCAGGCCGTGCTCCCTCCCGACCTTCCAGCCCTCCGTGCTGTCTTTGGGGACTCATACGCTGGCTGTCGACGTTCTGCTGATTTAAGGCTGGTCAAGGCTCCTGCTGGAATGCCTGTCAGGTCAGAGGTCAGGCCAGTGCCCGTAAGAGTGCTGCAGAGGGACAGAAAAGGGTTGTTTGTAACTCCATTCAGCTTGACACCCTGCTGGGTTGATTTAGACATGGTGGGCTGGCTATGTAAGCCATGTAACATAGATGATGATCTACGAATCATCTCCATATTATTGTTGTTACCAAGCAATCAAACTCTCCAAGTCAAACAAAGAAATTTCCAACAAGTTTATATCCCAGTCCAGAGTATATAGTCTTTGCTCTGCCTGTCAACAGCAACCTAATTTGGACATTTGATGTCCTGGAGGCTCAGTCGCTAACGTGCTGCTAGCCTTAGCTTGGCTCACTGAGAGACTTCTGAGAGGATTAGCTGAGCTCTGTGTAGCTGCTGCCCAGTCGGACTTAAAGACGCCTTTAGGGACATGTGTCACACACTTCAATTAATTAAAAGACTCACATGCTAAATCTGCAAGCTGTAGCATTTTAAAGGAGCTAAATTGGTGCTAAACTGAGTTCATTCTCGGGAGGATTTTGTGACACTCATTTGATATGGATGGTAAAAGTCATTACTTCATGCTAATTAGAAGTGTATGATGATAGTGCTGAGATGGTAATGTGGTAACGTTGTGGTAATGGAAACTGTGGATGGATTCCAGACTGCCCTTCCCAAGACAAACAAAAGTAGGAAACCATTGGTTGAAATGGCCTGAGTGTTGAGTGGAAGCCATCCCAGAATATCCTCTGCACCTGCTTCCTTGACAACACCTGTTGCCATGCCATGGTGTAGTGGTGTAGATGACCCAGGTTCGTGTCTGCATGTCTCGCATGTTCTGCATTGACACTAACTTAACACTCCTCTCTCTCTCTCTCTCTCTCTGCTTCCCTCTCTCTTATACTGTCATACAAATAACTACATGCCTGCTAAGCTATATAGGCAGTAGTTATCTGGAGTCAATGTTATATTGCAGTGGTTTCCTTCTAAGTATACCGTGGATGTATTTCATTTAAGTAGCAAAGGAAGTAAAAGTAAGAATTGGTAATTAGCTTTCCCTTTCATGACCAATCATCAACTTCATACTTTACATCACAGTTTGGCTCACGACAATTTTGAGGTATTTTTTAAGTACTTTTTTCAGCGGTGGATTTATATGAAGCCATTTGAACAGTGTCAAGAAGACAAGATGCAGTGAGAAGAAAATATGTTTCTGTCCAGTTCTCACTTGTTGCCGACTTGACCATTGGTTGGGGCTATGGGCTAGTAGTCAGTGATTAGTCATAGGTTGGGGATTTTCTTCTCTCCTGAACTCTCTTTAGTTTTCTCTTCCTTCATTTTTGCCTAGTCCCTGAAAAGTGGAGCAAGGCGTTTCTATGACAACTGCAGCTGTGGTGTGGAAATGGATTTCCCCACCTTCCGGGCCATCTGTAGAAGGTGTGTGTGTGTGTGTGTGTGTCTTTTCTGATACTACTGATCAGAGGCAGTCAGACGTGAGTTGCTAAGTCACAGCACTGAAGGAACTTTACCTCTGACTAATCCTGTTTTAGAGATTTGTATCATTGTATCTGTCCTTTTCTTTCCTACTCCACCCTTCCTTCCATCTCAGTAGCATCTGTCTTGTCCTCAGTAGACTCTCCGTCTACCCCCCTGTACAAAACACTGTCCCCTGCCCAATACAGATGACTGTCTCCTCCATTTTCTCACCCTTAGTTTTGTCTCCCCTTTTTCCTTCTGAAAAGACGAGTGTGATGTATCCATGGCAACGGTGTGGTGGTGTATGTGGATTTCCCTCTCCTGTCAGACTCTCCATTAGTGTGTGTCCATGTAGAAATTCCAGGAAAGTGCATGTTTTAAACTACTCACTTGCCAGTTGCCACCCACCAGAACCTTCATTATCATTGTTTAAGTTGTTCATTTGGTGCAGATTGAGTTCCACATGGCTCAGGGAAGCATTCTTACTACATTTATAGTGTTGCCTCACATACACACAAAAGAGATGGCCTTATTTAACAGCACTGCACAGTTAGCAGATAGATTAAACATGGTTTAGAGTTTTGCAATCCCAGAGACAGTAGTTGTGATATTGTTTGTTAGGAGAGCCACCATTACCAAGAGAAAAAATCTGGAAAAACAGACTGTAATGTTTTAATCTATTTCAAAATAGGTCAGTTTACTGTTTATGTTTAGTCTCCATATAAGTGAATGTGATTGAAGAACGGCATGATAAGAATGCTGATAAGCTACTCTGATAAGAATGATTGCCCCACGTCCTGTTTTTCTGCACAGAAGAAAACACTTTTTTATTAAATAATGTCACACTGACTAATCTTGTAATTCAAGTGAAACATCTCTTGATGAACATTTGAGGGCAAATGCCCCCCCCCCCCCCCCCTCCCATTTCTTAGCATCTATTCAAAACAGATAGCCTGTACTGGTGTATTAGGTTGGTATATTATTCTCCACCTTTTAATCAAGTAAAAGCAAGGTCTATGACAGGGTGTATTCTCATGTCAAGACCAAGACCATAGCTAGCTTATGGGTCAAACCCACTTCCATTTAATTGTGCTAAGCTAGGCTAACTGTGTTAGACTGGGTTATTGCACACAGAGAGAAGACAAATAAGTATCCTCTTATCTACCTCTGGGGTAGATGGAAATAAGCTAATTCCCCAAAAGTTTGCATGTTCCTTTAAGTCTCTCTCTCCCTCTTTTACTCTTTCTCTCTCTCTGCCTCCCTTTTCCTTTGAATATGTAACTTTGAAAGTGGTAGGCCAACTCCATCCACAGCTGAAAAAACAGGCCACATCATTTTGGCAGGAGAAACCAGCCTTGAGCCTTTACAGCAGAGAGACAGAGAGAGTAACAGAGAGAGAGAGAAGGAATTTGTAGCCATGAAAGAGAACATTGTGTCAGATAGCCTACTTTCATCTTCGCTCTCTGAGGGCGCTGTGCTAGCATCGCTAACTGTCTGACCGATTTAGTGGATTTAGCAAAGTAATGCTACACCAAATGTGCATGCTGTTGGATTTAAAGGAGTTAGCGAAACATACTCCAGAAGACACCTTAAAAAAGAACATGTCCAAAATATAGCATTTCTGCAGTAAATTGCAGTAAAGTAGGCTAGGCTACAGTACTATGTAGTGCAATGCAGTTTTGCATTCCCTACAATGAACTGCACATGATTCTTCCAAAACTGCTGTTTTTATACTCACTTTGACACTTGAAGTTGTGCAGTTACTTTTTGGAAGGGACCAATGGGCTCATTGTGATTAACTCGCTATCTGAATCGCTATCTGAATCACTGCAAGTTTGAAAGCGTACGGAACATCTGAACGAACAATGTGAACACCGAAAATCCGACACCAGAAAAGCAAAACATCTGAACATAGCCTGCTGACTTGCACTGTAGGCCCGCTAGGCTACTATTAGTTCTTGTAGGCCTACTGTCCCGTCTCATTTAAGCTCCAAATTTCATGTCACCCCGGGAGCCCACATGCTTCAATGTGTCATATAGTGTTACTGCTGTCACAAAAATGGTGCTGACCGTGGCGACACTTGGGCTTTGCTGACCAGATGGGTTTGTGACGGGAGAGTGAGCCTGGTAGGGGGTGCGGAGGAATGCGAACGGACACATGCTCCGGAGCTGACCACCGACTCTAGGGAGCAGAGCGGCGACAAGCTAGACTAGAAGACTGTCCATCTGTCCCAAGATCGATAGGTCAAGACAAGAAGAAAGACACTGAAACTACGAGGGATACTGTGCTTTGTTTTGTGTCAGTTCTGACGAAGAGTCTTGTTTGCTGGTTCTAATTAGGTTGATTTGACTTTTTTTAATTAATTTTTTGTCTTGAGTCAGAGTGCTCCACATTCCTCATCTGTCTTTGTATTGCTGCATTCCCCTGCTGACTATAAACTGTCACCGTCTCGTCCAAGAGTTAATGACACACGGGGAGCTCTACAGAATATTCCAGTACAGATAGCCTAAGTGACCCACAAAACAAAGCATTTCCTGCATTTCACTGCAATGAAGACACCATTATGCTCGAACATCCACTGGAGACGCGTCTGGAAAATGGGCATGGATTCATACATTACGTAGGCCTAGAAAAGTATTTCTCTCTTGTGTGGATATTTGAAGTGGCTCTCTGTAGTTAAAAGACCTTTAACCCCTTCCTGTGGTTCAGAGGACTGAGAAGCACAGGCACAGGTGCTACACCCTTCCAGCTGGATGAAGGTGGGGGCTTTTTGTTGGGGGGGTCACAATAGTGGGTGGGCCGGGCCAAACCAATCCTGCAGTCTGAGAGCTTGTCTGTAAGTGGTCAGAGCTCAATCATGAGCCATAGAGCTGTCCATCCATGATAACCTGATCTGCACCTACATTCTACTACTCTGCCTACATTTTGTTAGTACATGTGCTAGATCCAATCTTTTGACTTTGATCACATGTGGATTTGTTCTTTCTTGTTCACCACACCTCAGGAAACACTTCCAGATGCTGAAATTACTTCAGACACTGCTATATTTATTTGGGTGACAAAGAGGAAACTGGATATAACAGAGCAGATGTGTATGTAATGTTACCAATAATGCATAGAAACATATTCTTTAGATGAACAGGAAGCTTCAAGCAGTGTTGAAATGATTAAGTGTACTCTGACTGTTAAAGATTTACCAAAAACTAAAGGTTTCTGTTATGTGTTTAAGGTCAACTATGAATCATGTTGTGATGGAGACGTTTGTGGCCTTATTTATTTATTATGTCATTAAATAAGCCAGCCCTCATGGAATGACATTTGTTTGTTTTTCTTTTCTATGTTCAGTCCTTTTGGATTTTTGTCTGACTGGCCAGATCTGTCCATGGAACATTTAGTGGGCCTCTGTCCCTGCTCTCTCTGTGTTTGTTATCTGTAGACATACTGCCTGTTCTTTCCCTGGGTAAGTATCACAGGGGTATGATTTTTCCATTGCAGATGATCAGCTTACCGGTACTTGAAGCATTATACATTTGACCCTTGCCTTTTCCAGCACATATGTCCATTTAATTATGCATTACATTCCAGCCTGTCAAATTTTTAATTCTGACTGGGTGGTGTACTACATAAATAACATTATTGTTGTTGTTATTACAACATAATTATTGTACTCATGTTTTTAGTGAGTCTACACTTGTCATGTACAAAGTTACATTGATGTGATCTGTCTTCACTTTTCAATTTCAGTCAATTATTGAGCATTTCTTTTTCTACATTAATTCAAGACCAGACCAACTGACTGTTCATGCAGACAGTCCGAGTCAATGAGGATGAACATGGATGATATTCAACATAAAATAAAGATTTCTTAAAAGATAACAAACTAAAAAACACATAACTAAAATGTTCATGGTCAAGGATTCTTCTTCTAAGGTTCCTTCATACATAACACCACTGGTCATTCAGTATAGCCAACATCCCCTCCCCCCACACCCAAACCGGAAAATAAATCAACATCAGACTGGTAATGATTTCAGAACCTTTTTATTTGAAATGTCAGTGTTCAAGAGAAAATAAAACAGCAAATATAAATATTAGCATATAAAATAAGAGTAACACAGAGGAGGGAGCCGGGAAGGGGACTAAGTGACTTATAAGAAAGAATATTACAGCAGGATATAGAGTATTACGCCATCAGCAGACACACAAACATATAGAATATTTATATTTCATTTCTTCATATAGACATTGAGAAGCATTCTTGCACATATGCACAACTGGAATCACAAAAGAAACAGAAGGAGATTACAAAGGGTTAGAAAGGTATTGTACACGATGTGGTTTCATTTTGTTTTGTTTCATTTTGTTTCGTAGCAAGGTGATGGAGCAAGTGGCATTAACAGAAAACAAAAATGAACACAAAAAATATGCGCGTTACAGCTCACGATTACCTAAACTACATGTGTGTCACTCAATTTTTTTTGTTGTTGATTTTTCCTTCAAAGTTAATCTCTATTTACAGTTGTGTTTGTTAGTTGGCCTTCGTGGTGCTATAGATTACTACATTTCAAACACATATTTTGAAGAGCAATTCAGATTTTTTTTTTTTCCATTACACTTTTTTCCTCGTTTTCCTGAAAACCAAACAATCAAAACAGAAAGAAACAGTCAAAGTAACACATTCCAGTAGTAAGCCACTCACACTGGGCTCTGAATCTGGAAAGGGAGATCTGGTCGGACACTGGAGTTGAGAACAGCCTAGTCTTTACAGCGGTAGCGGCTGCTAGCTATTTACAACCTGGGAAAAGAGTCATCACCATCACATGGGACTGTGCAGGTATGTGCAAGGGAGGAAACCAGCAACAGTGCAGAGGGAGCCGGGGCAACAGAACTGAACTAGGGTCGAAAGTGAGTGAGGCCTCAGAAATACCTTCACCCCTCTTCAACCCCTCTGAGTGGTATGTCCTTTCTAACCACTGGACGGATGAACTGAATATTGCCTGTGATTGGTCAGTGTTCCCCTTTAGACGATACCACTGATTGGGCAGAGGGGGGTGTTTTGAGAGTAGTAGTGTTACTTCTGTACATTCATTAAGTGAAGTCCTCATCTTCCATGTACCCCAGGTGTACCACCCTTACCAGGTACCCTGCACAGCTGCCTGCTCTTTCTCCCTCCACTCCTCACCCTCCAATACAAGCTGCCCCTTCACCACACGGAATAGACAATGAAAAAAAAACCTCCGTCTTATTACACATTGCTTATTCCCTACACACTACAAAACTCAGTTCATTTTAAGGTCAAACAAACAAGCTAGCGTGTTTCATGGTAAGGAAAGAAAGACTCTTTAGAATGGTTGGAGCATAGGGCTCCCCATTTACTACCATAACCTAACTAGGCCACCTACCACAGGCCCTAAAAGTAAAAGTGCTCGCTACGCATTAGGTGGTTGCAATAGTGGGTCACTCACTACTACGTGTCTACAAAGCGCTCACTAGGTGATCAATCACTCGTCCCAGTCCACATCTTCCTTCCCTACAACAGTGCATCTTCAATTATTTGGCTCTCTGTTCCACACTATGCAGTGAGTTTGAGGTTTGAGAGAGGGGGAATTTTACACCTGAAGTCCAACAGCCAGGAAATGGCTCAGACTGTAGTCGTGGTGACGGAAAGAACAACATGGCCTTTCCCAATCACTCAGACCCAAGACACATGGGGCTCATGCTCAATTTATAATGACTTTGAAGGGGGGAAAATAAATGCAAGCATGATATAGCTGAATATACTATACTATGCACATCAAAGCAATACACGGTTCAGGTTGGTGCTACAAATGCATTCGACAAAGGAGTTGCCAAAAAAAGACAACATTCTCTGTCTGAATAAATGCATAGTTTCGTCCGTGGTTACATCTGTGGAAGATTATTCAATGACTCATGCAAATATTGCGGCCTTGGTTTCTAAGATCTACAGGTCAGTCTCTTGTGCCAAACTTTTCAGTGTGTGTGTTTTTTTTTCCAAGGGGAATATCCAACAGTGGTTTTCTAGGCACAAAACAAGCATCTACTCTTCACTTAGCAAAACAGGGATTGAAAAAATAAACAAACCAAAAAAGCCAAACCCCCTGAAATACATTTCAAAATCACTTTGTGTATGTGAAGGAATCCAACAGAAGAATCACAACACAGGATATTGTGTCTTTTGAAAAATAAAAACAGCCAAGATCTTAAAAATCATTATTGTCATCTATAATCAGAAATCCCTCCCTTCATTCTTACATTAGAGTGAATCAGACAAGAACCAACACCACATAGAATAGTGTTATACTTACAGGCCTATATAAGATACAGGAAAAGTCCTTCAAGCAATACACAAGCAATCTGAGGAATCATAACATAAAACAGAATCCAAATTGAATATGAGCTTCCCCGAATTCTTTCCACACTCACTTCCATACACATTCAGAGAGACTTCAGAGACAGTCAAAAATAAACAAACAAACAAACAAAAAAGGAACCTTACAAAAGGAAACAATACTATCCTTCATGGTACATGGATATTACCGGAGTACTTATCGGTTAACATGGCAATCAGTGAGAGGATTATAGAAGCCAGCTGAGGAAAAACAAAAAATGAAGAGAGAGAGAGAGAGAGAGAGAGAGGGCTCCTTCTGTAGCCTCCTCTTTTTCTCCAACTCTATCCACTCGCTCTCTCCATCCATCTCTCTGCCTCTCTTTCTCTACTTCTTCTCCTTCTTGGTGGACTTCTTCTTGCTGGCAGGGGTCTGGGCGGCCTTGGGCGGCTCGGACTGGGCCCCGGGGGCACCACCACCGGCGGCACCGTCGGGCCCAGTGGCCTGGGCTGGAGGCAGGGCCTGCTGCGGGGGCATGTTGGGCAGCATCTGCTGCTGGAGCTGCAGCTGCTGCTGCTGCTGCTGCTGGGGGTTCGAGGTGAGCGTGGCGGTGCTGCCGGGGATGTAGACATTCTGGCGGTAGTCGGGCACGTGCTGCAGGGTGAACTGGGGGCTGTAGCGGGTGCTCAGGCCCATGGTGCCGGGGGTCAGCGTGTTGGTGGCCTCACTCACCTCTGTGGAGGACAGAGAGAGGGAGAGAGAGAGAGAATAGAGAATGGGAGAGAGAGAGAGAGAGAGAGAGGGGGGGGGGGGAAGAGTTATCATCTCGGAAGAGTATCCAGTCAAATGTTACATAACAGGTATAAGAGTGAAATAGAAGAGGGGTGAGAAGGTCATCAGATGAATTTGTAGTAATTTGTGATGACAGTGTAGACAACAGAGTAAACAACAGAGTAGATAAGGGATTTGTCCAGCTGCACTCCATCTAGAACAGGCAGAAAACCCTGTTGAAACAATCTTATGTAACAAGCACTTCTGCATTTTGCAGATGGCTATGTGTGCCAATTATTCATCCAGCCCCCCTCTTTCTTTGTGTACGTGTGTGTGTGTGTGTGTCTGTCTGTGTGTGTGTGTGTGTGTGTGTGTCATGGTGACGTGTCTGTCTGCCTCCCATCCCCCATCCCCACAGCCCCCTGCAATGCAGACGCAGAGAGGTGCTCGCCGCCTCCCCCCTACACCGAGCTGTAAACACTGTCTACATGAGAAAAACAGAACGGGAAAGAAAAACACAGAAGAAGAACGTAGGGAAAGAGAGAAACAGAGGGAGAGAGAGAGGGAGAGAGAGAGAGAATGAAGAGACAGAGTGAGTTAAACAGACGACGGGACTGGCATTTTAGCTGACAGGCATACTGACTTAGCAACGGTAAGCTAACAATGGCCTCCAAGCGTCATTGTTTTTGCTACAGTGACACATGTTTTGGTTAAGCAACAGCCAAGTCATCCCACCGTCTCGCTGACCACATCTGCCTCCATAAAAAACAATGTTCCGGAGGAGGACAGAGAGTGCCAGCGCACAGGAACAGATTCATGGAATATCTGACCGATGCCCAGTGCTTTAAGCGCTTCTAATTTTATGGGTAGAACATGTCCTCTGGGCTGAGATGATTCTTGCCTAATGAAAAGCACAACACGTTCACTTCTCCTTCTTTCTCCATCCCCCTCCCCTCTCTCCTTCTCTACCTCTCTCTTTTCCTTCTCTTTCTGCCTCCCCTCCCCTCTGTCTATCTCTCTCAATAGTGATGTGGCATAGGTCACGACCGCCCCGCAGTCTCAGAGCGCCCGTGGAAATGTCTAGGAGCTCTCTGTTCTGACGCAGGCAGTGGGGGAGGGGAGGGAAGATGGAGGCAGGGAGGGATGGTTGGAATGGGGGAGAGCAAGCCAGGACTGTTACAATGGAAATGATGACGGCAGTTTCTGTTCTGCATGGGCACGATATCCTCAACATTTCTGAGCTGTTTGTGTGTGTGTGTGTGTGTGTGTTTTAGTGACAAAGATAGCAGAAAGAAAGAAAAGCAAAAGGAGCAAAGGCATTTTCTGGAAGGACCCTTTGAATGAGTCATTATGGCTTTGTTTGTTTACTCTCAACTGTGTGTGTGTGTGTGTGTGTGTGTGTGTGTGTGTGTGTCTGTACATGATGTTATCTCCACTGTGCTTCTGATGTGGTCTGAGAATATGTGCCACTTTGAATCTCCATCAGCACTGGCCTGCGTGTCCATGTGTGTGTGCGTGTGTGTGTCCACGTGCCCCGCGTGTCCTCTGTTTACATCTAAAATAGATGCGGGTGTGTGTGTGTGCAGTCCACACTCTGTGGCGGCCGGTGGCCTCTGTGATGTTATTGGATGAAACACGTCCACCCTGGGGCTTCAGTCATTTGTGACATCACCCCACGCACACTAAACCCACAGGCAGGTGTGACAGCAACGGCACAAGCCTGTTCTTCAAGGGCTCAGCGGCTAGTTATGTAATATAAGTGAATGTGTGTGTGTGTGTGTGTGTGTGTGTGTGTGTGTGTGTGTGTGTGTGTGTGTGTGTGTGTGTGTGTGTGTGTGTGTGTCTGTGTTAGGGTGCGTGTTTTGTGTATAGATCTGGTAAAAGCAGTGTCAACCCAATGAGCACTGCTGTCATTGATGGGCACAGAGGCTTCATCAATGAGTCTGGATGCAGCTGCAACGCCTGCAGGGGGGGGGGGACTATGGAGCGACAGAGTCCGGAAGACGAGAGAAACAGAGGAAGAGATAGACAGATAGAGATGGAGAGATAGTAACGAGAACCAGGGAAACGCTCACGACTGGAAGGAAGGATATCCGATCATTATTCTCTCTGGTATGAATTGCAAGGTTATCTAATGGGGGTGGAAATCAGTTTGGAACAGGGCAGAGATGGACAGATGCAGAGAAGGGGGGAGAAGGAGAAGAGGGGAAGAAAAGAGCAAAGACTGATGCCTGCAGGAAAGCAGATGCAAGGAGAAGGGAGGACAAGAAAGAAGAGAAGCCAATAAGAAGAGAAGAAAAGGGAAGAGAAGGAAGAAAAAAGAAGAGAAGAGAAGAAAGAGAAGAAAGAGAAGAGAAGGAAGAAAAGAGAAGAGGAGAAAAGAAGAGAAGGGAAGAAAAAAGAAGAGAAGAGAAGAAGAGAAGCCATGAAGAGAAGAGAAGACATGAAGAGAAGGGCAGACGTAACAGAAGATGAAAGGCAGAGGGAGGTGTAAAAGGATGAGAAGCGAGAGAACATGACAGAACTGAACAAGAGACAAAAGAAATGAAGAGCCAAGAACCTGAGATGAGCAGACAGGAGCGAGGGGATGAGTAGAGAGGAGGGGAGGAGGTGTGAGACGCACCATTGGCGGCAGCCATCAGAGCCTGGAGCTGTTCGGCCTCGGTCGGGGGGTTTGGCCATGGTCCTGTTCCTACGGCAACCTCAGGAGTGGCGGCCGCCCTGCCGGAGAAAGTGAGAAAAGGGGAGGTCTCAGTGCAATTGCCAGATGACAGCCATTTTGGGGCTTCCGTTGCCGGTAGCCTACATGAAAGAGACGTTGTGTGGGATCGTCCCGCAGGAGTAAATAGGGGCTGTGTTTTTATAGGAGGGGAAGGAGCCATGTTGAGTCTGTCTTCTTCTTCAATGTGGTTCTCACGTTATGGTACGGTGAGAAGCAGAAGATCTGACGAAGTTCCACTGCCAGAGGTGACCGGTTGTGGTCAGGCATGTGTTTGTTCACACAGGCAGGTGTGTCACACACACACACACACACACACACACACACACAGCCTGACACATGTCCACACTAGGTGTGCTTCGCCCTCTTCCTGCTCTATTGCCTTGAACCGCACCATGCTATAACTCTTGGGGAACATTAATGAGACCAGAAATGGAAAGGTAACAGCTGCCTAAAAGTGGGCCACCACACACACACTCACACACACAAACACAAAACACACACCACACACACACACACACAAAACACACACCACACACACAAAACATATAGCTGAGTGTTTCCATCTGGCCAGCAAAAGCCTTGTTCAAAGCCTTGTTTAAAAGTGTGTAATTTGCATAAGTGAGGAACAAAAGCAAAAGTACTTCTGTTTTCCATTAGATTTACTTCATTAGCCCGACACACCACTTCTCCACGCAGACAGCCCCATGACTGCAGGACTAACAGTCATTACCAGCCCCAGTGTGCCTGCTTGCCCACACAAAAACAATACTGGCCCACTTTCACTTGGGCTGCTACCATCTCAACCCTATCAGATAACAAGGCTTTACACTGAAGAGGAATAAAAGTCTTCACTACATAAGATGTGCATGTGTCCATAACGTGTCCAAAACATGTGGTCATCATATGTGTAAAGGATCTAAAGAATTGGTGCAGGATCTATGCAGAATTAAGCTTTTATGTAGAATTAATGTACACACTGGATCTATCTGGTATCTATTGTCAATATCAACCAACACTGTACATGTCATGGTTGTACATAATACAACATAATCAGCATAATTGTACATAATCAGCACTAATCACTGAATGCACACTACCAGTGGGCACCACAACAGAAGCTCTCTCTGGCCAGGCGGTCAACAACACAACACATGTTTATGGCGGAGGTGAGCTGGATTTGACCCGTGGTTAGTTAGCGCCTCATACTCATAAAGCCGGCATTCCCACTGCCTCGGGCCCCCGGGGGCCCTCTGTGAGCAGACCGGCTGCACAGGGGCCACTCTGTGCATTATGTCCACTGGGGCCCTGGGCCGGGCCCCACAAGGGGTTAAGAGGATGGCCGGGGGTCTCTCAGGGGCGTGATGGGGTCCCGATGGGGTCCCGCTTCCTGACTTATACGAGCCCAGGGGCCGTAAAACACAACCAAAGTGCTACTCCTTTGGTCTCCTTTGAGACTGTGTGGAGACAATTAACTCCAAAACGTGATGGTGGAGACATCTGCACAACGTACAGGCTTAGAGGAGGAGGAGGAGGAAGTGGAAGAGGAAGGGGGGTGGGGGGTGGGGGGGGGTGGGCATGAGAAAACAGAAATCTGCGAGGAAGGAGAGAAGGAGAAAAACAAATGAAAGAGAGAAAAAAAGATGTTGAAATGAAAAGTGCGGAGCGGGAAAACAGTGGCCTGCCAAAACTCTGCCTGCCAGGCTTCGCAAGGATTGCAAAAAAAAGAATGAAAGAAAAAAAGAAAGGAAGGAGGAGAAATGACGGGAGCCAAAACAAAAAAAAGCCCCTGATCAGAACCAGAGCGGGACACGGAGACGGAGACGTCCGTCCCCACAGCTCAGCTCACGGCTCAGCTCACGGCTCCTCACACGGGTCATTCCCACATCACAAATCTCCCCATGTCTCCTGTGGCCGCAGCCTCACCTCTGGCTATCTCCGCCTTCCACAGAAATAAGTGTGTGTGAAGTGCTTTACGCTGGACACCCTACCAATTACAACATCTAAATCCACATTACGGCAATAACCTACTCATCTTCCAATTTGAAGACACACACACACACACACACACACACACACACACAGACAGACAGACAGACAGACAGACAGACAGACAGACAGACAGACAGACAGACAGACAGACAGACAGACAGACAGACAGACAGACAGACAGACAGACAGACAGACACACACACACACACACACACACACACACACACACACACACACACACACACACACACAGAGTCACACACACAAAGGTCAGTCCTCAGACACTCTAATGTTCTGCCCAGCTAAGCATTGCTAAACTCTGCTAGCTGAGATAAGAACGCCTCGTTTCACACTAATTCGGTCCACTTTGTTTCCGAGGTTTCTTCCCTTCCTGTGGTGGAGATTATCATATCCTGTGGCCGGGATAATCACTTCCTCTGGTCACGACGACAAAGGAGGGATCCCGAATGTGAGCCTCTCACCATGAAGGAGGGCATGTGGGAATGTGGAGTATACTAAACATAGTACGTAGTACGCATGTAAAAAAAACATCGGCCTGAATTTGTTTTACAAAAATCTCTCTGAGACAAGAGGTGAGTTCACAGATGTGTCATGTCACTTACATAAACAGACTGTGTTTGTTCTTTCATCTTGACAAACCCTTCGGGCATATTACTCACCCAAACAAACAAGACAGGAAGAAGGGAAGGAATCACATGATACACCTACACACACGGCTAATCTACAGAGCTTCACGTCCTACAGGCCACAGCCAAGTCGGAAGCAGGAGTACACACCTACACACTTCACACTCTACATGGGAACCCAAGTCTACTGTCTGCCAGGGTCGGCCAGTTATAGCCCAGTGATGACTGAGGCCTCTACCTACACTCCTATACCTTATCCTCCTGGGCGGCGTCCATCTTAGGCAGGGCGAATTGGACTTCGGGCGACTGAAATGATTAAAGATAAACACCATCTTTAAATCCAACATCAGTTTACACAGTTCTAAGCTGTGGGAACTAATGAACTACATTCTTCATAGTTCTTTCAAAAAAGTACTTTCATTTTTGGCATCCAGTGTTACGCCGTATGGAAGAGATTGTTCCAACTCCAATAATACAATAGATCTGATTTGATCCAAATGGTTCTTCCAGGCGTAGAGGCCCTGTGCTCTGCCTGGAATGTGTTGTGCAATGTCTGTTGTGGAAACAGTTGCGGCGCAAGCAGCACCGGCACCAGCTGGCATTAGATAGCCTCGCCGAACGCCCGCCAGCGGAGAGGCGCCAACCGTCCCCCTCGTCTTTATCCTCCCCAAAATTTGATGACAGACTGGACCCCGGGGGGGTGGGGGGGGTATGGGCGGTGGTGTGGACACTACTATTGGTCCCCAACAAAGAACCAGTCCCCTTGTGTGCGGTTTCTTTTTTTAAACAGTTGCACATTATGACACAAGGGAGAGGACACAAGGCCAAACGCTGGTGAAATAAAAGAGCAGATTTTTTTTCAGTCGGCCCTGTCTGGCCAGAACCTGCCTCGAGCAGCTGCTCAGAGGGCCATGGGAGGGAGAGACGTGTCACAGAGCGAGAGGTGGCGGCCATTTTGTTTCATAGCGAGTAGTCTGAGAGAGAAGATTGGAGCTGGAGGGCTGTTGCTTTATTTCATCGTTACGTATGCTTTGTTTTGATTCGATCCCTTCTCTCTGTTCCCGTTCTCTCTCTCTCTCTTCCTCTCTCTCTGTTCCCCTCTTCTTTTAGCCTTGAACTGGAACAGTTTGTTTAGATTCCGCTGTGGCCTTCCAACAGACCTTGACACACAGTACTGTTGCGTGTTTTTTTTTCCCTTTCACACATCCATTTGAAGGTAGAGGAATGCAGAGGCCGTCGACGAGAGAAGGAGGGAGAAAAAGAGGACAAGAGAGGAGAGAGAATGTGTGTGTGTGTGTGTGTGTTTGTGTGTGTGTGTGTGTGTGTGTGTGTGTGTGTCTGTGTGTGTGTGTGTGTGTGTGTGTCTGTGTGTGTGTGTGTGTGTGTGTGTCTGTGTCTGTGTGTTTGTGTTTGTGTGTGTGTGTGTGTGTGTGTGTGTTTGTGTGTGTGTGTGTGTGTGTATTTGTGTGTGTGTGTGTGTGTGTGTGTGTGTGAGTGTATGCAAAAACTTGCAGTGTTAGAATTAAATCTGTAAGCCTTTGCTTTGTGTCCTGCGTCACTACGATGCTATCTGCACTGACAGAACGGTGAGCAAGGGATGGAGAGAGAGAGAGAGGAAGAGAGAGAGAGAAAGAGAGAGAGGAGAGAGAGAGAGAGAGAGAGAGAGAGAGAGAGAGAGAGAGAGAGAGAGAGAGCGTGGAAGAGCCCCCTGGCACTGCAATCTAGCGTCTCCTCCTCGCCTGCTGAGCAGAGCAAGGCGTTGCGCACACAGCAGGAGGCGGGCTGTCATGCAAACACAAACACACACACACACACACACAGACACAAACACACAGACACACACACACACACACATGCAGACAAACACAACACAGCCTGTATACCACACAAAGCAGCTAGCTCATAGCCCCTCCTTCATCCACTCCCTGTTCCTTATAAGCTATTTTCAGCTGAGTATTAAGTGCAGGTCATGTCTCCCTTTGTGTAACTTATAGATGAGATATAGACCTCAGTGTTGTTGCAGAAACCCTTTGGGCTGTTATGTTATGTGAAGCTCCTTGTTGTTGGCTGAGAATAGGTCTGTATGCAGTAGAAGGACACAGGGGGAGAAGGAAGAGATGAGGACACTTACCCACTAGGTCCTGGTCTCTGGTTCTGGTTGAAACGCCAGTCCTGGTTAGGAGGCTTTTGCTGAAATGAGAAAAAAAGAGGAGAACACATTGAGTATGAGTGTGCGTAAGGATGTGTGCATTTCCACAACCCACAAAGGGGGCTCTTTAGAGTCTTTATGTCCCATCCAGGCCCCCGTCCAAGGGCCCAGCTGTGCTGTCTGGAGGACAAAGGAAGGAAGGGGTTAAGATGGCCTGCATACATCCTCTCAGCTCTGGTGGCCATGTTCTTTTCTTTTTTTCCCCTCTCTCTCTCTCTCTCTCTCCGTAATCCACCGAGCATGAAATCTCTCGGAGGGACGGAGAGCAACTCGCGCTGCAGACAAAAGTTTTTAATGAGGACAACAAGAAAAAGAATATCAGGCAAATCGAAATCCGATGACATGTTTTGAGGGGAAGAGAAGATAAGAGAAGAGAAGAGAAGAGAAGAGGTGCGGAATTGTGTTTGTGTACTGCTGTGTGATCAGACATACATTACTTCCCAGAAGAGACAGAAACGAGAAGAAATAAAACAACTACACAAGGGGAACCATCCAGAACATGGAACGTTCCAAAAGCAACAGGAACAGAGCTTCTACAGAAAGACTGTTGTCTCTGTCTCTCTCTCTCTCTCTCTCCCTCCCTCTCTCTCTCTCTCTCTTCACACTACACATAAAAGGGCACACAGGCGTCCCATCTCCAGCACTTAACCCCGTGATTTTAAACCGATAAGGCAGATGCGGCGTTTGCCCGCCAGACGAGAGCAGGACAGTCGGCTGGGGCTCTGCCGGCAAGCACACAATCGTTGCTTGTTTCCCCCCTCGACACGACGGCAAAATGACCACCGGCACTAATTGAAAGACTGTGTGATACAGCGTTCGTGAACAAAGATGGGATTGTGTTTACCCACACTAGTTCCAAAAAAGCTGGAAAATATAAACAAAAAAACTATTTTATAGCAAGCTGTTTGGAAACTATCACTCGTATATCATCATACAGTTTACTTAAGTTGGAAGAATGCGAAAGAGATAGAAGTGGTGGATTTCTAGATAGATAGAAAGATCTCTCTCTCTCTCTCTCTCTGCCTCTCTCTTTTTGGCTGTGCACTGAGGTGCTGAATGGACTCTTGGCACGGGGCCAGTTCGGCATCCTAATCGCGGGAACAGCCCCCTTGAGAGACAAAGTGTGTGTGTGTGTGTGTGTGTGCTTTTGTGTGTGTCTGTGTGTGTGTGTGTTTGGAGGGGTGCAGTTGACTGCTCTGGGGAAGCTGAATTATTGAAAAGGCTTTGCTGTAGGTGACACACATGGGTGCATCGCAACATAAATCACATCTCATTTTACTCTTGCAACAAACTTAAACACACGCACACACAGTAAATATCTGTGTTAATGCATCACAGAGAGAGAGAGAGAGCGAGAGAGAGCGAGAGAGAGAGAGAGAGAGAGGCATACACTATCCCTACTAAAGTAGGACATTCCAAAATATCCGCATTACAGCAGCATACAAGATCAGCTAAACCTATTATTACGATCTCTACTGCCAACAAGCTACAGTACCAGATGACAGACGAAGACCCAGACTATGTACAAACCAAAACAACCCATATAGAGTAGCATGATGGGATTTCATGGAACACAACATATGCCAGGCGTCAACTCTTCTGATTCTTGTAATCCTATACTTCCTGTTCTCTTTGATCTGAACCGGTCGCTCATTTCTATGGGCTGACAGTGACACCTCGGGAGAGATTTGGTGGTTTCCTGTCACGAGCAGCTGCATGCTAGGAGTTCTGCTCTGATACGCCGGAGTCTGTGAGTGTGCTGAGGCTGGCTGCTCGAGGTTACATCTGCTGAGAGGAATTTCAGGTTATAAACAGCAACTTGTGAACACAACCCCACAGTCTTGATGTTGCCATACTAATGACTCTCTCTCCCCTCTCTCTTTGCCCTCACGATAACACCGAGTACATACAAAATGTCGACGAAGACCCGAGAAGATTCTTGTGGGAGGCTTGGTCGTGGAGGTAATGACACATCTCCACACTGACAGAAACCAGAGGGGGGAATTTTTTCTGTCGAGACTTCCGCTCGCTCGCTCTAGGGCTGGGTCGGGAGCGGAAGATTGAGGACGGTGCGATGGTGGGATGCGGAGAGAGGAATAAATACTTCTCCGCTACGTTCCAGGGGCCCGACATTCCATCCCTCTGAGTGAGTCAGTGAGAGGGACTGCGCACTCATGAGGTCATGCTCAAGGTCATGCAGTATCCAATGGCAACACAATGTCTACTGTGTTTGTGTGTGTGTGTGTGTAGTGATGTGGGGGGGTGGGATGGGTGTGTGTGTGTGTGAGTGTGTGTGTAAGTGGGGGGTGGGGTGGGTGTGTGTGAGTGTGTAAGTGGGGGGGTGGGGGTGTATGAGTATGTGGGTATATGCAAACACATGTCCAACGCTCCACTTGAGCGCTTCAACACAGGGATTTCTCTCGACGCGTCTGGTACAGCTTCACATAAAGGGAGACAGGCAGCCCTCAGCCTCCGATGCAAAACGTGCATGCAAACGGCACCGAGCAGAGCTGAGCGTGCCCAGGGGAGACCAAGCGCACATGCTCCGTGCCCTCTCACACAGAACATGAAACCTGTGTGTGTGTGTGTGTGTGTGTGTGTGTGTGTGACGCTTTTCTGCATTTCTCAACTGAAGCCCAATGTTTACCTCTGACAACGAAAAAAACATATTCCTTTGCATCTCCTAAAACTTAAAGCATAATGCTCTTCCACAGTCCATAAAAAAGACAAGTATTAATGATAATCAAATTATCATTCATTCCAGCTATTCCATGGCGGATGTGATTCTACCCTGAGAAGGAAAGCTGCTTTAATACTGGCTTTGTAAATAGCTGACCCAAAACACAACCATAACAAACTTGATGTGTTTGCGGTCTGCTATTGCGCTACGCTCACAGCTCAGAACAAGGTCTGTTTATGAGTTAGTACACAACACAGGCGAGGGGGATTTGGCTACATGTAAATCTGACTTCCAGGTAAGCAGAGTGCTACTGCTAGAGGGGAACCAGGCGCTAATCAACACAGTCACCACATCTGGCCTCCATCTCACTGGCCCCTCACGCACACACACACACACACACACACACGTGTGTGTCCGTGTGCCTCCCAACATGCTCTGCTTCAGAGTGATCGATAGCCTGTTAACCCGTCCGGCACTGCTGCCGCCGCCCCTTTTTAGCTGCTCGTCATGAATGGAGGAAACAGAACCCACCCCCAGCCTCCCGCCAAAAGCGCTCCAGGAAGGGGGCGACCGGCGGGGGGACTCACATCTGGGAGAGAGGACAGCAAAAGCCTGCGCACACCACCAGCACTCAGAGACAGAAAATACCAGAGGAGGCACCACCTCAATCACTGGGTTCCTGCTAAAGAGGAAGTCGCCGTTACCTAACATTGTTTTCCATTCTGAGTGAGTGTGTCTCTGTGTGTGTGTGTGTGTGTGTGTGTGTGTGTGTGTCTGATTGTGTGTGTGTGTGTGTGTGTGTGTGTGTGTGTGTGTGCGCCTCCCTCCTATCCTCTTTTCTCTGTCCTGCTCTCAACTGGTGCAGTGAAAGACAACCCAGTGACACGCAATGCGACTTTTGTTTGATAACACACAACTGGAAACAAAGGAGAGGCCAGATTGCTTCCCCAATCATCACACCACAGGACTCTGCTGTAGATACTGAAAGGACAAAGGGGGGAATTAAAAAAAAAACAAATAACAGAAGAAACCAAACAGCGTAGTTGAGTTATTCACATCCAAAAGCTGTCACAATCTGTGAAGCACAATATAGGGCACAACAAGAAAGCTTAGCGATGGACTTTGTGCAGGACGACAGTGACCGAAGACGGGCATTAATCTGGCACACACGCTCTCATTTCAAGACAACTCTGACCCTGAAAGCCTATGGCTCAGAATCCTGCTGTTCAATGGAGGAAGCAGAACAAAGAAAATGGCTGACAGAAAATGTAGACCTCTATCACCTAACTAAGAACGACTATGAATAAAAGAAACAGCAACAGTGTCTGAAGCTAGGATGAAAGGCTTGTGTGTGTGTGTGTGTGTGTGTGTGTGTGGTGTGTGTGTGTGAGGGAGAGAGAGAGAGAGAGAGAGAGAGGGAGTGAGAGAGAGAGAGAAAGGGGGATTCCAGCATAGCGGGAATCAAGAGTCTCTTTCCTGCTCCTGAGACAGCAGTAAAGGAAGAGGGGTGAAGAGGCAGAGGCAAGCACAAAGCAGGGGAACAGGCAGAAAAGAAGCTGACGCAGTAACAACACCAATCTCCAACACACACACACACACGCTGCCCAGGATACCCTGTGGAGAACACACAGCTCTGCCAGGAACAAGCAAAGGCTTAGCCTCTCTCTCTGTTCCTCTCCCTCTCTCTCTCTCCCTCTCTCTTCCCTGCCTCCCTCTCTCTTTTTCTCTTTCCTGGTTCTGGCCTATTGGTCGTGGGTCCATTAGAAGCCGGGTCCATCTGTCACCATCACTATTCACGTGTGGTCACTTTTCATCCCTCTCTCCTAGTGCCCACCCAGTCCAGTCCAGCCCAGCCCCCACTCCCTCTCCCACCCCTGCACCCTTTCCCCCCCTCCCTCAGACGCACGTGTCACACAAGTGCGGACAGATGGCACCCGGCTGACCCAAGGGATGCGCTGGCTCCCAGAGGGCAAACACGAGGGACTGGGCAAGAAAAAACAGAGATGGAGAGAGAGAAAGAGAGAGAAAGAGAGGGAGAGAGAGAGATAGAAAAGAAAATCCCATCTTCTTTATCCCTTAACATCTAGGCTATGATGGAAATGCAAGATATCGTTAGAGTCCAGATTGGGTCTCCTGGGCCTGACCAAACCTCTGGGTCAGCCACACAGCTGTGCTTCTACATAACTCGCCAGAAGCCCTAAATAACTCCTCCAGGAAGTCCACCACCTCTAACTGCCCCCAGGAGGGTACCTCATAGTCTATGCCATTATCATCTACAGCCAAAGGAGACTAGCGAACACACACACACACACACACACACACATGGGCAATCTATCACACAGGGACAATGACACAGACATCTCTCATACATTCTGTGGAGCCCAGTGACTCACATGAGGTATGGAAGCAATCCCCTCTGGCTGAAGGCACAACAGGAAGTTGGGGGTCACAGGGGTGACCCCTGGAATCCTGTTATTCAGCCACCGCTGTCCTCCTTCCCTCACTTCCCTCCTCTCTGTCTGTCCATCCTTCCCTTCCCCACCCCCTTCTCTTTCCTTTCTTCCTCTTCCAACACTAGACCTAGTATCTCTCTCTCTCTCTCTCTCTCTCTATCTCTCTGCCATCTGCCCTACAGTTTCTCCCTGTGAACCACAACCCCCTATCACATCCATCCAAATCTCTTAAAAGCTCTCCTTCTGCTGTCTGTACCTTCACTGTTTTCCCCCCTGTCTGTTATCATTCCCTGTAGCCTCTTTCACAGAACTCACCCCACCCCACCCTCTCCTCTCCAACGTTTGCTGCAACACTGCTGCCCCGCTGACACAGTAACATCCCAGGCACCACTTCCTTAAGATTAAATATGAAAAAGATGCTCAGCTTGGGTTTGTTGCGTGACACAGTTTTAGCAGGCTTCAAGAGGAAGCCTCCTGTGAGAGAAGATAGAGGGAATACAGAGAGAAAGAGAGAAAAATGAGAGACCGAGTATTCTAGAAAACAGCCTGTGGTGTTAACTCTCCAAATCCCAGGGTGAAAACGCTGTAATGGAGAGGAAAAACTGAAGGAGATAACACCAGAAAAAAACGACCAGCAGAAACTCACTCCAGCTGAAAATATACTCCATAGCATGAGGTAAACTCAAAGTAAAAACAAAATGGCGGCCACGTGGGCTTTGGACGCCACCTCACTGGGGCGAGATGATCGAAAGGGACCCTCACCTCATTGACTGAGTTTGTTAAGTGTTTCCGCGTAAGGGTCATGTTGAGCGTGTTATTGTGGCTCAGCATGGGCGTCTTGACAAAGACAAAGTCACTGCGGCTGGACAGCGTGGAGTAGCAGGGCCTGTAGGTGCGCGTGTAGGGCTCCTGGGTCCCTCCCACCACCTCCATGTACCTGATGGGCCCGTCGGTGTTCAGCTGGAGGTGGAGGTCCTTGTTGTTGCGCTGGTGGTAGGAGGGCCTGGTCCGGAGGCCCTTGCGTGGGTAGCAGCAGTCCGAGTCGGTCCGGTGCTGCAGGCACCTCACCAGCAGCACCACCATGGTGATGAGGAAGACGCCAGTGACCGCGGCCAGAGCCGCGATGAGATAGAGGGTGGAGTTGGTCATCCAGTCGGGGCCCCGACGGGAGATCATGTGCGAGTCCGAGGCTGTGTCGGCTCCCTCCTCCTCGACCGTGACCGTCACGGAGATGCTCGATGAGAGCTGCGCCAACTCGCCGTTGTCCTTGACGACCACGGAGAAGCTGTACGTGGTCCCGATGACGTCCTTGTCGTCCTCGGCGAGCTTGCGCACGGTGCGGAGCTGGCCCGAGTGCGGGTCGATGCGGAAAAGCGCCGCGTCCTGACCGGGCGGGATGCTGTAGGACAGCCAGGCGTTGTAGCCACTGTCGGGGTCCACGGCCACGATCTTGCCGACGACGTGGCCCACGGGAGCAGAGCTGGGGATAGTCAGCTGGACGCCCTCTTCGGCATTGTGGGCGGGGTAGAGGATGACAGGCGGGTTGTCGTTCTGGTCGACGACAAAGACGTGGACGGTGACGTTGGAGGTGCGCGGTGGTGAGCCGGAGTCGCGCACCTGCACGTGGATCTGGAAGGCGTTCATCTGCTCATAGTCCAGCGATCGCATGGTGACGATATTCCCGTTGTCCTGGTTAATGTAGACGTACGAGGCAACTGACGTGCCCTGGACGGGCGACTCGAGGATGGAGTACAACAAACGGGCGTTCTCCCCAAAGTCTGGGTCAAACGCAGAGACGGTGACAATGAGCGTTCCCGGGGCGTTGTTCTCAGTGATGTCCACTGAGTAGGAGGACTGTGAGAAGGTTGGTGCATTGTCGTTGACGTCAGACAAAGCTACCACAAAGGCATTGTGGGAAGACAGCGGTGGGGTACCCGCGTCTGTCGCTGTGACAACCACCTTGTACTCCGCCATGGTTTCTCTGTCCAGGCGACCGTCTGTGACGAGCTTGTAATGCTCACCGAAAACAGACATGAGTTTGAATGGCAGCCCTGATGCCACCTTCAGTGTCATCTTGCCATTTTTACCAGAGTCTAAATCTTTAGCGCTAATTAGTGCAATAACTGTGCCTGGCTCAGCATCCTCTCGGATTGAACTAGTTAGAGAGGTCAATGTCACCTCCGGGGTGTTGTCATTTACGTCAACTATCTCAATTTTGACATTACATGAACCCTCCATGGCAGGGTTGCCACTATCTCTGGCCTGAAGGGTGACGTCATACATATCCGCCATTTCATAGTCAATATCCCCGGTGACAAGAATTTCTCCTGTTTTAGAATCCACACTGAAAAGTTTTAGGATCTTATCGGAAGTGTATTTACTGAAATGATATGTTATCTGACCGTTCAAGCCGCTGTCAATGTCAGTAGCATTTAATTGCGTTACTAAAGTCCCTGGAGGAGAGTTTTCTAATAAACTAACTCTAATGACTGGCTGGTCAAATACCGGAGCGTTGTCATTCACGTCCAGAATGTTAATGTGCACGAGTGTGGTCCCAGATTTCTCCGGTTGTCCCCCGTCCACCGCCGTGAGCAAGAGGCGGAACCCTTCTTGCGTTTCCCGATCGAGCGCTTTCTCCAACACCAGCTCGGGGAATTTACTCCCGTCACTTTTCGTTTCGACAGTCAGCGCGAAAAAGTCATTGGAAGCGAGTTGATATGTCCGTAGCGAGTTGATGCCCACATCGGGATCATGCGCACTCTCAAGTCTAAACCGGGTGCCCGGTCCGGCCGCCTCGGAAATGTCCAGCGTTGTATTCCTTGCGGGGAACTGGGGAGCATTGTCATTCACATCTAGAATTTCCACTACAACGCGGTGCATTTCTAACGGGTTCTGGAGAATTACTTGAAGGTGTAAAGAACATGTTGAACTTAATTCACACATTACTTCCCTATCAATTATCTCTTTAATTACCAAGGCTCCGCTGACAGAGTTTATCTCGAAGTATTGAGCCGATGAGTCCGAAATGATGCGTAGATTTCGCTCACTAATCCTTTGGGTGTTCAGTCCCAAATCTTTTGCGATGTTCCCGACCACGGATCCCTGTGGTACCTCCTCAGCAACAGAGTAGTTCAGCTCCGCGACAGCCCGAGAGAGGCACGCCAGCGAAAAGGAGAGCCAGAGGACGGGCCATTCCGACGACCGTCTCCACTTTCTCTCCATTGTGAGAGTCCGCAGATCCAGGGAAAGAAAAGTGAAAAATGCTGACTTTATCGTAACGAATCCATCGTCTCGTTAAAGCAAGGCTACCATCTTGTCCGGGCTAGTATCCGTTTCAAGAAAAGTAGACGGTAGTTTTCGAACATATTCATTATGTCAAGAACTTAAAGGCGGATTAAAACGGGAAAGCAAAAACTTCACCCAGCCATCTCCCTAAACTCCGAATGCAGCCCTGTGCCTCTCCGCTCCTCTATGGGGCGGAGACAGCACCACAAAGGCGAACTTCCTATTGGCCAGTGCACGAGTTGCGCGTTCACAATGCAAAACTTTCTTCCAGAATTTAGGGAGAGCGCAGAGGACCTCTCTTTCTATCTTCTTTTCTGTTTCCACAGACACAGGCCAATGGATTACCCTCTGCCTCAGCGTGCAACGTAAAAGTCTTCTGTAAGCAACAGGTAACACTCATTAAACTCGAAATTGACTGAAAGCAGAATAACGTAATATTAAACACTATCAATAAAGAATCGAGTTTGAAGTGAGAAAAAATAGTAACGTGTTGTTTTTGTAGTCCATCGACTTCCCTTTCTCGTCATTCGAGACAAAAGACGGTACTGTATTATTTTTTAATCTCGGAACAAGACTGACTCCGTTTAGAGGCGATGATGGACACAAAGGGAACGCTATTTCCACCATTCTTTTTCAATATATCCTACCACAAGACGGCGATGTTGCGAAAATTCCTGGACAATCAGTATGCGTGTTGAAACAGCAGATTTTGCAGATGTTGCATTCTGTTATTAGAGTAGGCCTACTTGCCAGTGAGAAGCATTTTGGTCTCATACGAAAAAATAGTAATCTTTCCAATGTCAAAATAATCATAAAACATAATAAAATAAATAAATAATCAAAATGTAATATTCAAAGCAAGTGTGTTTGTGTGCACGTTTGTGTGAGTTTTGAAAAAAAAACAAAAACATTTGGTTTTCACATGTGTAACGTTTGTTATATTATTATTAGTAGTATAAACTGGTACAGAAGAAGTCAGGTTTCATTACACAGTTGTGAGGGGAAATGTGTAATTATTATATGACTGTCTCACCTGTTGACTCTCAAAAGTCCAGGCGTTGTCAGGCAAAGACGCATCTAACACGCTGATCATGTCCTTAAAGTCGAGAGTGCTGCTGGGTTTAACGAGGGTGAAATCACTGAACTCCGACAGGGGAGAGAGACAGGACCTGAAGGACTGGCTATGAGATAACATGTCCCCTCCCAGCACCTCCACATATTTAATAGGCCCGTCTGTGTTCAGCTGCAGCTGGAGGTTCCTGGCTCGGAAGTCATCGGAGTCCATGCGTCCCATGCAGCAGGTGGAACTACGTCTGGCGCTTCTAGCACATTTCACCACTAATATTAGACAGGTGACTAAAGATAGCACTGACACGGAGGCCAGAGACAAAATCAAATAAAATGCTATTCGTCCATTTTTCCTGATTGGCTCTGGGTCTTTTTGCCGGAGATCTAACACGGGCTCGTGGATCCCGTCCTCTAACAGTATGGACACGGTAGCAGTAGCGGACTGGGCCGGAACCCCGTTGTCTCTAATCTCTACCAGCAGTGTCTGAGCGGAGTCGTCCTCCTCTGAAACAGCGCGTCTAGTCCTCACTTCTCCTGTGTAAACATTCACACTGAACAGAGACTCATCTGTAGCCTCTGCCAACTTATAAGACATCCACGCGTTGTGACCCGAGTCAGCATCCACGGCTGTCACTTTAGTAACAAGGTGGCCAGATTTAGCTGAGCGGGGTATTTTCTGGTGAGAGAGCGAGCCCATGGGCCCAGATGGGTATATCACAGTGGGCGCATTGTCGTTTTGATCCACAATAAAAACATGGACAGTGACATTGCTGCTTAGAGATGGCCTGCCGTTATCTGACGCTTGCACTTGAATATGAAAGGCTTTAAGATTCTCATAGTCAAACGAGTGCATGCTATAGATGCTGCCGTTATCAGAGTTAATGTAAACATAGGAAGAGATCGGCACATCATTCACTTTAGTGTCCAGAATAGAATAGGAAACTTTGGCATTCTCCCCCGTGTCTGGATCAACAGCAGAGACTGAAGTCACAATTTTCCCTGCTGCAGAATTTTCTTCCAAATAAACTGTGTATATGGGCTGAGTGAAAGCAGGGGGGTTGTCATTAACGTCCTGGATACTAAACACAAAAGATTTCTGGGTTGTGAGAGGGGGAGAGCCCGAATCTGTGGCACTGATCTCAACTTTGTATTCTATGTGCTTTTCACGGTCAAGCAGAGAACTAGTTACCAATTCATAATGGTTCTCAAAAGACTGCTTTAATGTAAAAGGTACATCACCTAAAACTCGAAGACTAACTTTACCGTTGTCACTCGAGTCTAAATCCCGCGCACTTATAAGTCCCACAACTGTTCCGACAGGCGAGTTTTCGGGCATTGAACTGGACAAAGATTTAAGTACGATGTCTGGTGCGTTGTCATTCACGTCCACAACACTGATTTGGATACTGCTATGTCCCCTCATTTCTGGACTACCTTTGTCTTTGGCAACCAAATCTATTGAATATAATGAAGTACTCTCATAATCCAACTTTCTCTTTAATGTCATCAGCCCTGTCTCAGAATTTAAATTAAAAATATCTAATATGGTTTCTGGGGTTTGGTCTCCGAAGAAATACTGAATTTCTCCATTTGGACCTTCATCTAAGTCCGTGGCTTTCAGTCCAATAACAACGGTGCCAGATGTCACATTTTCCAAAACAGATATATCATAGGATTGTTTATCAAACTGCGGTGCATTGTCATTTGTGTCCAAAACTTTAACCGTAATTTGGACTGTGCCTGTTCTCACAGGACTCCCCCCATCGACAGCGGTCAAAACTAACTTGTGAGTCTCCTGCTTTTCTCTGTCTAGGGCTTTAGACATGACAAGCTCCGGCAACTTCCTGCCACCTTTTAGAATCTTTGTGTTAACTGAAAAATATTCATTACTATTAAGAGTATAAGAGCGCAATGCGTTGCTGCCCACATCTGGGTCCTGCGCACTCTCCAATGGAAAGCGCGTTCCGGATGCCGTGACTTCCGCAATAGACAGAACAAATACTTTTGTTTCGAAGTTTGGAGCATTATCATTTATGTCTTGAATTTCCACAACGACTCGGTGTAGCTGCAAAGGAGCCTCGGCTATAACCTCTATAGGAAGCACGCAAGAAGCGCTTTCCCCACACAGTTCCTCGCGGTCTATTCTATCGTTAACGACAAGCTCTCCTTTTCCTACATCCACCCTGAAATACTGCTTACCAGCCTCAGCGGAGACGCGGAGATTACGGTTTGATATTTCAGCCAAAGTCAAGCCCAGGTCTTTCCCTATATTTCCAACAACAGACCCCATTGCAGATTCCTCCGGGATTGTATAACGAATCTGTCCACTCACGAGATTCCATGACAGAAAAATACAAAGCAAGCAAATCCTCTCCAGCTCGAACATCGAGACCGCTGTCCTGGGTTTCATTTCAACAGAAAAATAAACAGTTATAAGTCACGCGTGTATGTCCTATTATGCCAGGTCATTCGAATACAGGGTTGTATAAAGACGCAAAAGCCACAGATCCACAGTGGTGGTAGCCTCTTTGTCTCCATTCCAGTTCTAAGCATCACAGAGTGGATGCTGAGGCTGCAGCGACTAGATCCCTTTGAACGGAGCAGCTTTCTATTGGTGCACTCCACATTATGGATTGCGCCAATAGAAGCACGACTCTGAGTTAAAGATACATGCAGGGATGTCTGTGAGGGTTTTTGTTATACAATGAAAATACAACAGATCTATCATAACTGGTATAATACGTTATTACAACACATCAGTTGTGTACATGGTGAAGAAGTAGAAAAGTGTAGTATAAGTGTGTGCGCGTGTGTGTGCGAGCGTGTGTGTGTGGAAGAGAGAAAGAGAGAGAGAGCGAGAGAGAGAGAGAGAAAGAGAGAGGAAGGGAGAGAGAAAAGAGGGGAAAGGAGGGTGAAGTTGAATAGACAGCGTGTAACCGTCGCTGTCCACAATGGTAGTGCTGAAATTAAGCAGACGATACACTCAAATCGGTAGGCTAAGTAGGCTAATAAGGCCAAGTCTAATAAATAATTAACCTCTTTCTGCAATAACAAGTTAATTTCTCAGTCTTTTATAATATACTGGATAATTATGTAGTAACACAACAGCCCACACCTCATGATCATCTTTAGTGGCCCCAATTCTATCTTATTTGAACTTTTGAACTTGTCATTACCTGTTGACTCTCAAAAGTCCAAGCGTTGTCAGGCAAAGACGCATCTAACACGCTGATCATGTCCTTAAAGTCAAGAGTGCTGCTGGGTTTAACGAAGGTGAAATCACTGAACTCCGACAGGGGAGAGAGACAGGACCTGAAGGACTGGCTATGAGATAACATGTCCCCTCCCAGCACCTCCACATATTTAATAGGCCCGTCTGTGTTCAGCTGCAGCTGGAGGTTCCTGGCTCGGAAGTCATCGGAGTCCATGCGTCTCATGCAGCAGGTGGAACGAGTCGTGCTGTGCCGCGCACATCTTACTAGCAAGATAAAAAATGTAACCAAAGACAAGACGGACACTGCGGCCAGAGAGACAATTAAATAAAAAGTAATTCTACCAGTTTTCTTGATTGGCTCTGGATCTTTTTGCCGGAGATCTAACACGGGCTCGTGGGTCCCGTCCTCTAACAGTATGGACACGGTAGCAGTAGCTGACTGGGCCGGAACCCCGTTGTCTCTAATCTCTACCAGCAGTGTCTGAGCGGAGTCGTCCTCCTCTGAAACAGCGCGTCTAGTCCTCACCTCTCCTGTGTAAACATTCACACTAAAGAGAGACTCATCTGTAGCCTCTGCCAACTTGTAAGACATCCACGCGTTGTGACCCGAGTCAGCATCCACAGCTGTCACTTTAGTAACAAGGTGACCTGCTTTAGATGAGCGGGGTATCTTCTGGTGAGTGAGCGAGCCCATTGCCGTAGACGGGTATATGATAGCAGGTGCATTGTCATTCTCATCAAGAATAAAGACGTGAACTGTAACATTGCTGCTCAGCGAGGGAGAGCCTTGGTCTGACGCCTGCACCCGAATCTGAAACACGCTCAGCCTCTCATAATCAAAGGAATGCAGGCTGAAAATGCTGCCGTTATCCGAGTTAATGTAAACATGCGAAGAGGCCGTCACGTCTTGCACTTTTGAGTCCAAAATTGAGTAGGAAACCTTAGCATTCTCTCCCGTGTCTGGGTCAACTGCGGAAACACCAGCTATAATTTTCCCAGGTTCACTGTTTTCTTTGACATAGACTGTATAGGAAGGCTGAGTAAAGGACGGTGGATTGTCATTAACGTCTAAAATACTAACTCTCACTTTTGCGTTTGAGGAAAGAGGAGGGGAACCCGAGTCAACGGCAATAAGTTCTATACTATATTCCTGCATTTCTTCTCGGTCTAATTTAGCATCCGTAACCAAAGCGTAATGGTCTGAAAATGAAGGCTTCAGTTTAAATGGATAGTCAGAGCTCATCTTTACCGTGACTTTTCCATTATCGCCTGCATCTGCGTCTTTTGTGCTTATCAGTGCAATTACAGTTCCTATAGTTGCGTCTTCTCTGACAGGTTTAGGAGGGGAGGTGAAAACTACCTCAGGTGCGTTGTCGTTAACATCAACAATGTCAATACGCACTCGACTGTGTCCCTCCATAACCGGCACCCCCTTATCAGTTGCTCTGACATCAAATTGATAAGAACTGGCATCCTCATAGTCTAAGGGCGCGTTCAGTAAAATATCTCCCGTTTGAGGATCTATGATAAGTTTGTTCTGAACCTCTCCTTGTGTGTGCGTGCCAAACGAATATATCAATTCACCGTTTATACCTTCATCTAAATCCACAGCTCTGACTGTTAACACTTTTGTTCCATTCGGTGCGTTTTCACTGACCCTGATCTCATAGTCCGATTTTTCAAAAACTGGCGCGTTGTCGTTTACATCGAGCACCTTAATGGTAATGTGAGTTGTGCCAGATCTGGGAGGGCTACCTCCATCAACAGCTTTTAGAATAAGGCTATGCATATGCTCTTTCTCTCTGTCGGCTGTTTTGTCTAGAACTAACTCGGGAATTTTAGATCCATCTTTTTTCGTGATAATATTCAAAGAAAAATATTCATTTTTACTCAAAACGTATGTTTTCAATGCATTTGTACCGACATCCGCATCGCGTGCTACTTCCAGAGGAAATTTAGATCCTGGTAATGTGTTTTCAGCCACGTTTAGTGTGTGCTCGTTAGAATGAAATTCTGGTGAGTTATCATTAATGTCCTGAATGTCCACCTCCATCCTGTAAAGCTGGAGGGGCTCTTCTATCACCACTTGCACTGGCAAAACACAACTCGAGCTTTGTCCACACAGCGATTCTCTGTCTATTCTTTCATTCACGATCAAATCGCCCTTCTTAAAGTCCACACTGAAATACTGCTTACCATTCTCCGAGGCGATACTTAGTTTACTACTCGATATTTCCGAAAAGCTTATGCTCAGGTCCTTCGCTAAATTCCCAACAACAGAGCCTTTCTTGGACTCCTCTGGAACAGAGTAACGTGTCTGCGCATCTGCTACATTCCACAACAACGAAAACAAGAGAATCCAAAGTGCGCTCCATCCCAAATGCTTTGTTGTACATCCAACATCCATCGTGGAGAAAACTGCACAGCCCACACGAAGAGTTCAGCACATTGCAGAGGATATCACTTCATATACAGTTGACTCTTAACTCATCCTACATGTCACTATCAAGCGCAGCCCAGCCTCTCATCTGCTCTGCTCATTGCGGGGATTCTGGGGAGGTGGGGAGAAGAGTGGATCTTTTTACATGATGCAACATCCAATTGGTGGAGATCTCTCCAATGGAGAGAGGGTGAACTGTACTGATATTTAAAGGAACAGTAGACACATTGCAACTGTCATGACTGAGTCAAAGCACAACAGATGATCTTACAACACACAAAGTAACCTATAACTGCACAGGATATTACTAGTGTGCACCATGCCGCTGCTGGTGTATATGGGGTGCAGATAATTAAGTAAAGTATTGTTTCCAAGATGTGTAAATAAAAGTTAAAGGAACAACAAAATAATGAAATAGTTGACCAGTCCCCCCCTGTTTCAAGGAGGTGGTGATGCGATGGTTTGATGCCTGATTCAATAAATATTGTATAGTTATCTTTCTCACTCTCACTCTCTTACACAGGCACACATGCACACGCAGGCACACACACACACACACACAAAACACTGGATCCAAGTCATTATGGTAACACAAGGCACAATGTCAGCACTTCAGCACTTTTTAGTGGACAGCTCCATATACCCAAATGGACACATTAAACAAAAACAAAAAACAGAAAACAGTAAAATGACAATTAATTGTTATTTTGAACTACATAAATATATATATATTTCTAACAAATTAGGTCATTGTCCATAGGGGCAAAGGAGCCACTCTTATCTCAGATTTCCACAAAGGCTATTTATTGAGAGTAGTATTAACTTCTCTCCACTACAAACAACACATGCACAAGTTTCTGTTTTGGAAACTTAGACATGCCCAAGAGCTCCCCTCCTACAAGTTAAAATAAAAGTGAACTTGTTATTACCCGCTGACTCTCAAAAGTCCAGGCGTTGTCAGGCAAAGACGCATCAAACATGCTAATCATGTCCTTAAAGTCAAGAGTGCTGCTGGGTTTAACAAGTGTGAAATCACTGAACTCCGACAGGGGAGAGAGACAGGACCTGAAGCACATCCCAGCACCTCCACATATTTAATAGGCCCGTCTGTGTTCAGCTGCAGCTGGAGGTTCTTGGCTCGGAAGTCATGGAGTCCATGCGTCTCATGCAGCAGGTGGAACGACCAGCGGTGGTTCTCGCACACCGCACGAGTAAAATGAAAAAAATAACTATAGCAAGAACAGACACTGACACCAGAGATACAATTAAATAAAGAAGTTATTTGTCCAGTTTTCATGCTTTGCTCCAAAGATGTTTACTGAATATCTAAAATAGGTTTGTGAATCCCGTCTTCTAAGAGTATGGCTACGGTAGCGGTGGTCAACTGGGCCGGCTCTCCGTTGTCTCTGACTTCTATTAGCAGCCGCTGAGAGGAATCATCCTGCTCTGAAACAGCGCGTCTAGTCCTCACCTCTCCTGTATAAACACTCACAGTGAACAGAGACTCATCTGTAGCCTCTGCCAACTTGTAAGAGACCCACGCGTTATGGCCAGAGTCAGTGTCCACAGCTGTCACCTTGGTGACGAGGTGGCCCGCTATGGCCGCGCGGGACATCCTTTGGTGAGAGAGCGAGCCCATGGCTATGGACGGATATATCAGTTTGGGAACGTGCGCACATCCAAATTAAGGTGCAGGAGCCAAAAGTCCAAGATCCAGTAACAGAGAAGGTTCGCACACTTGCTCTCCGTTTTTTTATTTTTTATTTGACTTCAATCCCCCACACACATGACGTTTCGAGCCCTTCGGCTCTTCATGAAGAGCCGAAGGGCTCGAAATGTCATGTGTGTGGGGGATTGAAGTCAAATATAATAAAAAAACGGAGAGCAAGTGTGCGGACCTTCTCTGTTACTGATTGTGGACGGATATATGACAGTGGGTACATTGTCATTTTCATCAAGAATAAAAACAAGAACCGTGGAATTGCCTCATTTAGACGGTGAGCCATGGTCTGATGCCTGCACCTGAATTTGAAACACATTCAGCTTCTCGTGGTCAAAGGACTGCATGCTGGATATACTACCATTCTGAATTAATGTAAACATAAGATGAAGCAGGCATGTCTTTCACCTTAGACTCTAGAATGGAGTACTATATCTTAGCGTTGATCTTTGTCAGTGACAGACACTGAACATATAATCTTTCCTGCTGCCATATTTTTCTTAATATACAATGAGTATACAGGCTGTGTGAAAACAGGTGTGTTGTCATTCACATCTGAAACATAAAAGCATATAGTTTTTTCACTCGATAACGAAGCTGACCCAGCATCACTTGCTCGCACTAGTACATTATATGAAGAGTATAATGAAAAGTCACATGCAGTGTGACTTTTCCGTTGTTTCCCGAATCAGCATCATTTGCACTTAATAGTGCCACAACTGTCCAAATAACAGCGTCTTTGGGCACTGGGCTTGAGTCGACTAAGCCTCCACTTTAGCTATGGAATAGACAATCAACGCAATAATGATCTATACGCATGTTCTACTGTGACGGAATCACTGTTGAGCGCCACCTCATGATTCTGAGCATTTACGTTACTCATCGTAGGGCTAAAGAGCTGCAGAAGCAGCAAGGAGTAGATCTTTTTGTAAATGTCGGTACACTATTTGCCAAGAGGATCCCAGCATCCACAGCCAATAACAAATTAGTATGGTAAAGATACAGAGACTAGATTAGCATCATCTCAGCTCCAAGCTCTCTCTCTCTCTCTCTATGTCTGTCTGTCTCTCTCTTTCTCTCTCTCTCTCTCTCTCTCTCACACACACACACACACACACACACACACACACACACACTAATAACTGTAAGAAGTATAGGGGGGGGGGGGGGGGGAGAATTACATCATGCATATAATAAATGACCAAAGGTAGACTACTGTGTGTTTATAAAACACCACCACCATCATTATTATTATGATTATTAATTATAATAATCATTATTTATTTAGATTTAATACTAATATGTATTATTATTATTATTATTATTATTATTATTAACAATATCGCTGATGAGATGTGGATTTGTTGCTTTATAAATAAAGTTTTCCTATTGTTTCATATTCTTTTTTGGAGTCCTGAATGTGGGATGCCATGTCAAGAGTTCTTTGGTGCCGCCAAGTGGAGCATGTTGTAAACAGCAATCTATTCTCATCATTACAGCGCCCCGTGAGGCAAACACGGAGAACCGACAGCTTGTGGAAGTCTGTATTCAGGTCTGTAGGACAGCGGAGCGAGAGAGGGAGGAGGACTCTTCGTCACATCACGCTCTTAAAGGCACGATGACTTGAGAAACGTCACAACACAGACGAGCCATCTTCATAGAAACATAAAACAGCACCGAACACATGAAAGATAATTTTGTTGTTGTGCTATTTAACCAAGACATATATAAATACATATAAAAGACAATATACACATTCGCTATACTTGTTTAGCTGATCACATCCAAACAGAGATCAATCTCTCCGCGAATCTGCCTAGCAACATGGGCGTCTGCAACGTGACCTGCCTATGAATGTGTATGGCACCGATGACGATGGTGCACAGCCTTACAATAACTTTATAATTATATTCCAGTAAACACTTTCAAATGATTTAAAACTAAAGAATTGAAGGTTGCAATGACCGTAACTAAAATAGGGCGAGCCAGCGAGACGGTAAGAAAAACAGCGAGAGAGAAAGGGAGGGTTGTGCGCACGGAGACTGCATGAATGAAAGAGCCGGTTTCAGCACCATGCAGGTGGACAGCGCCACACAGGCGGCGAGCTCGTGTGACTGCACGCTGGCGAGAGAGGGGCGTGCTGCAGAGCGGAAGCACAAAGACCTCTCGCAACAACAACAAAACACCGCCCATGCTCACACACGCAGAAGGACGAACAACATCAACAACATCAGGGCTTTGTCTCTGCCGAGCGTAGATAAAGCAGCGAGAATATGGGCAACAATAAAAAGAACAATTAATATCCTTTTGCTCACTTAAATGCAAAGCTATGCTAATGATTCAAAAGAGCAATTACGATCCTATCCCAACATGAACAGACACACAATATAATTCTGATGTGCATAGGGTGTGAAACATATTCACATGAGTTCAAATTAGGGTATACATGTGTGGATCTTGATCATATAATAAGACTGAAACGCTAAAGGAAAGGCACGTTAGTGACCATAGCTTATATAATTTGACATTCTTTCACATGAACATAACATGTAGACATGCTATATCACATGTTTTTGTAATGTTACCTTTCAGAAAAAAAATAGTTTTGTCAGTGCTACTTCAATGATTCTCTGCCTGCTCTGGTTCTCTGCAATGCAAACTGAACTGGTAAGGATTATGACACTCCACTGTACACCAAGATCTTCAGAGCATCTGAAGAGCATTTTTATAAATACACCCAACAATGAGACAAGGCAAATATAACCACAAGATGAGTTTTCAACCGATTTAAATGTGGTCATACAAAAGTATTTACCCATTTTTATGGACAGAATTTGAACAACGTAGGTCAGAACATTCCTTTTCCATGGTTTGAATCTTTTCACACAACACACATGTGACAAGGCCTTGACCAGTATAGTTCATCCCCAAAGCTGTTGTTTTTGATGCCCCATAAGTTTGCTATTCACCAATAAAACTTGTCTTTAGTCAAGATGACCACAGATTTTACATGTAAGTATATATACTCTTTTGATTCCGTGAGGGAAATTTGGTCTGCATTTATGCCAATCCGTGAATTAGTGAAACACACAGCACACAGTGAACACACAGTAAGGTGAAGCACACACTAATCCCGCTGCCTGCTACAGCAGTGAGGGGTTAGGTGCCTTGCTCAAGGGCACTTCAGCCGTTTATTACTGGTCGGGGTTCGAACCGTCAACCCTCCGGTTACAAGTCCGAATCCCAAACAGGGATTCAGGCCACGGCTGAATGAGTGTTTACTAATAACCAGGGGCGTGGTTATTGCAACAGCTTTGTGAGACGACACTTTGGCCTACAGTCTACAGCTCTGCCATCATATCTTCCTATTCATGCGGCCTAAAGTCTGTGTGTGGTGTGTGACGTGACACCTTAGAGAGGGTTGGAAACAGAGCGTTGCTTACCTTATGTAGAGACACACAGGAGTCAGGGGAGACAGGCAGGAGGCAGATGGGGAGCAGACATCAACATGGGGAGAAAGAAGAGAGAGACAAAATGGAGAACACGTTTAGAGTGTTGTTCAACACACAGGCAGGGCAGTCTTCCACAGTGCACACCGATGATACTTACCATGGGCACCTAGAGAGAAAGTCAGTGGTTACGGGGCTTGTATTTATGACTCATTTTGTATTGTGTGTATGTTTGGACAGAATGCATGTCCATTGTTGCATTGCATGATTGATCATACTGTATACCAGTAATGTGGTGTGGTAGTCTCTCTCTCTCTCTCTCACTCACACACACAAACACAAAGGAAATTACAATTACATTTGAGTGGAGAAATACACAAATCCTAATATACTGAAATGAGAGAGAGAAGAGAGAAAGAGAGAAATGCACAGAAGGTACTGACACATTTGGTGAACACCATTTCAACCTTAAATCTGTGTCAGACCTTATATGCAAAGAGATAGACATACTCTAAAGTAAATAATATTAAGAGAGTACCATATGGGACAAAAAGAATGATACAAAAGGTACAACGAATGCAAATTTCACTTCACTATTTGCATCACAGAAACAGTGGGTGAAAAACTCCATCTCCCATGGAGCTTTGCAACCCTGAGCTATTCTGGGCTGACTCCATAAAGCAAAGACCTGCAGTGTTGCAATGACTCCTCTGCAGAGGAAGGAGGGAGAACCTATGAGATGGAGGCAGAAGGGGACTGCAGGCGATGCCCAGAGATACACTATGCTTAATTAATGAGTCAGGGCCAAATGAGGGAGAAAAACAAGCAAAAAGGAAAGAAAGAAAGAAAGAAAGAAAGAGAGAAAGAAAGAAATCTCTGTGCATGTGTATGTTTGTAGGTATGCTGTGCTTGAATGTGTGTTGAAGGAATATTTCACAAATGGTGCAGTCTAAGGAAAACATCAGCCATCTTACTAGTTTACAATGAAAGGAAATGGAAAATGTGCAGAAAATATGATAAAAGAGACTGTAACACTGTCAGAGATGTACTGCTAATCATATGGGTGCAAAGTACATGCTGAACTGAGACACGTACAAATGCAGGAAGGACTCTAAAGATGCTATTGAATATTAGGCACACAGAGTGAAAGCACTGGTGGTGATAAATAAAGGGGCAGCACCCATGCCTGCACAGATAGGACACTTTTGTATTCATGTTCCCAACCCCTCCCCCACACCACGGACCCAAATAGGACACAAACCCAGCCACAGAGCACAGTCCACTTAAAGGGTGCGTTCACACTCTTGACTGTTTTAACACAGTGCAAATGTATTCCTCATCTTGCTCTGCACCCCTTGCTGCCCCCCTGTGGACTCAGCAATGGTACAGCCCTGAGAATGAGTCAGCTTGTTGCCGTGGCAACACATCCCATCAGGAGAGGTTGCAGTGAAAAAAAAAAATGCTAGCAGGCTGAAAGATGAGCACAGGCTGAACCAGGATGTGTCGAGGATGCCAATATGTGAGAACGCAGTTATTCACAGCTCCACACTATCAAACACTGCCATACACATGCAATCCATGAATGAAAATATAAGGCAATGTAGGACTACGGATACTAATAAAAAAGGTCTATAGACTCTCTTAACACTCATGTAAATGCCATATGATCTATGTAGTATTATGGTCCTAAAAGAGCCAGAGTGATGATTGACATGTATTCTGCTGTGATATGCTCATACAGTGCTTCATTTGGTCTACATTCACAGGCAGAACAGAGCACAAAGACAGACTGCAGAGGGGTGCAGCTGGAGAGGGGGAGGGGAGAGACGCAGAGGCAGAGGAGTGAGAGAGAGAGAGAGACGGAGAGAGAGAGAGAGAGGGTGGAAGGATGAGATTCAAGTCTGTTGCCTCGGAGGGAAGACTGCCTGCAAACACAAGCACATGTGTGTGTGTGTGTGTGTGTTTGTGTTTGTGTGTGTCCATGTCAACAATCTGTTTAGTGCATAGACAGATGCCACACCTGTTCTTTCAGTGAAATGGATGTGAAACACATCAAGCAAAGAAATGAAGACTGCATTGGGGAGAGATAACGGGAGTGTCCATACACATAGCTTTCTGATCAATCCTGTGTGTGTGTGTGTGTGTGTGTGTGTGTGTGTGTGTGTGTATGTGTGTGTGTGTGTGTGTGTGTTATGAACAGAGGCTATGCTGTCCTACTGGGACACTGGCCTCATTAAGCCCATGGTAATCTCCTCAGGATCAGCCTGCGGCACGAGCCAGTGGGGTAACACACACAGCCCACGCACACATACACACACATACACACACTGGATGTGTGTATATAAGGACACGGAGACCTACAAACACAGACATGCATAGGTCTCGCTCTGTGTGTGTTTGCACAGTATGTGTGTGTTTGTGATGGCTGGTGTGAGTCTCAAAAGCCAAGCGAATTCAGACCACAGTGGTCATGATGTCCTAACATCCCACTGTAGGCAAAGCGCTGATGTCTTTACTGTACAGTGTGACCCATACTTGACCTCTCATATACTATAACAAAAACAGCAGAATTTCAATTGATCTACATGACACAGTTGTGAAAAAGTCATGGTAGAGGCAATGCCTTTCCAGCATGGTAACTACATTATAGGGTTATGTATGGACAAAGGTCCGGACCCACGCACAGTGTTACACACACAGCCATTCTCTGAGAACTAACAAGAGCAGACATGCTCGTCAAAACATGAACTGAGGACAGCGCTAATGCTATTAGCTTAATGGCATTCACTCTTTGTGTCAGCTCTGAGACAGCAGGGCCTCTTACACACACACACACAAACATACATACAAGTAATCTGCAGCCCTCTTCAAATACAAGAGCAAAGTGGAAAGACTTGTCACTTTAACCACAACTGTTCACAGAAAAAAAAAAGGCAAACACACACAATTTCCATACAGGGCATGTGGCAAAATAACATACTGGGATCCCTCTTGAAGGATCAAGTGCAACCTTGCAGTTTGCTTGTTTGTGTGGTCAGTTACACATGTTACCAAGGCCTTGACCTGAGAGCACTACCGGTACTATCAAGAGGGTGAGAGTATATGGCTATAAGCACGATCTGATGAGATGCCTGAGATCTGGAGAGGTCAGTAGGATACCATCACATTAATCTAGTGCCGAATGTGTGTATGTACAGGATGTGCACCAGACTACGTAAGCAGTCAAGTCAGGATGCGTCAAAGTGTAACACGAATGGCTCAGCTATCTAATCTCTAATCAAAGATCAAGTCACACAGGAGCATAACTCTGGGATTATCATATGTAGAGCTGCACTCCAGACTAATGGCATCCTGTTTAGATTCTATCCAGATAGGAAACACACACACACACACACACACACACACACACACACACACACACACACACACACACACACACACACACACACACACAAACAGACACACACAAACAGACACACACAAACACACACCCCAGAACCTCTAGCAAAATCAGGCACAGTCTACTTAAGCAGCTGCTAACCATCAAAGCAGAGACCACATGGGTTGGAGGGAAAAGAAGGAAGAAAACAAAAATAATTGCAATCAACCCCACAGTAAGACGGAATTAATGACCAAAGATTCTGGCAACGCATCACTGTGTTAGAGAAACTACACTACAACCCCGCGCTTTCCCATGGGCCCACGGTAGCTATCAAAGCATGAGCGGTCAGTTACATCCGCCACTGTACCTGAGAGAAGAAAGGAGTTTCTAGGAACGACGTCCAGCAGTGATGGATGTTTAACGGCAGGACGATTTATGACACACGATAAAAGCATTGCCGCTAATGAGCGTAAGAACCTGAGATTATCCATGAAAGCACAAGCAAAGTGAACCCAGATGTGCGAGAGATTAACACGCGGAGCGCCGAGCTTAAAGTCACAACAGACTGACCCTCACGGCCGTGAAATGGACACATAACGATTTCATCTTGATCTATTCATTTTGTACAGACATCGCACTGCTGAATCTCATGTCCACTGCTGGTCCCATCCTCACCATACAGACTAATAGAGATGCATTTCTCTCCTCTCAGGGCATGTGGCCTGGGTATGTTGAGCACACTACCTACCGGAGACTCTTAATTGAGGAACACATGAGGGCCATATGGGGCTCACTTCCTCCCACACAATAAAACGGGGTAACCTCAAGGGTCTGGGAGCGGTAATAGACCCTCTTAATCTGCTCTTGCGGTTAACAGAGCGGGAAGCAGAGAGAGTTTATGAGGTCCCACCACACAAAGTAAACAAGTCCCGTATGTGGAGAGAGCGCCGAGTGTCCTGGGGACAGGTGTGTGGTGGTGGGGAAACACTATTTCTCTCCAGCTCTTCACATTGTCATGGCAGCTTTTCTTTTGACAGAGGCCTGCTTGGTTATGACATTGAGGCATGACTTACTGTTGTTAACTGGAGGATTCTGCTTTTATACTAATAACCTTCAGCATGCCAATCCATTCCAGTACTGTAGCATTTCAAAATGTGATGCCCAGGATCTCAAAATGAAAATGTAGGAGAGCTAGTGACCTAGAGAGTGTCTGGTGTGTCCACATAGCAATCTGAATACGTAACGTAAGCTGAATTTATTCTCTGACTCCCTATACCAGAGCCTTTAACAGGTCCATCCATCTAACAGGTACACAAACATCAACAATACAAGCATATATACTATATTCACATGCTGCTGGCTATCAGCCATCCTCGTCCCCTCAATCTTTCTCTGTCCTATCCAGAATCTCCCCGTGGGCATCTCCATCACCGTGGTTATAACTCTCCCTCAGCATCTTCCCCTCCCCCCACCTCCCACCCTCAAACCTGATTGGCCAGGCTGCATCAGCACCAGTGTGTGCATGTGTGTGAGGGAGCGAAAGGCAGAGAGAGAGAGGCACAGCTATATACTGTAGTGTAGACTCATGCCTCTGTCCATCAGCTACCCTGAGCTCCAAACTCTGCCCTGACGCCACAATTCAGCTGTAAAACCGTTCCCACCTCCATCATTGTGATTCTCACTCTCCCTCAGCATCCTTCCCCCACCAGCCATCACACCTGATTGGCCAGGCTACTGCGGTAGTGTGTGTGTGTGTGTGTGGGTATGCGTGAGAGAGCGGAAAAGAGAGAGATGGGAAAGTGGGTCAGTGAATAAATAGCACCCAGAGAGTGTCTGAGAGAGGCCGTCAGGCAGCACAGTGCCGCTCTGCATCCCCACAGCACTCCCGTGATGCAGCGCCCCTCCCTCCACTGGCTACATCCTCTCTCCCTCTCTCCTCTTCTCCCCTCCTTCTCCCTCTCTCCTCCTTTCCCATCAACAGCCTTTCCTACTTCCCTTGCCTTTCCCCCTAGGTGCTGCAGAGTCCTCCATCAGATACCACTTTTAGGCCGTACACACTTCTTTTCTCCTCCGTTGGCCTCCTTTTATCCCCCGCTTTCCACTCCCTCTCAGCACTGCATCCTCTGTGGGCCTGAACTCACTGTTAGTGGACACAGACAGTAACGAAAGACACTAAGTACTTGGTAGCCTGCAGTGACAAACACCTTTGTAAAGACTGTAGAAAAGACTAATGTTAGAAAATGAAAACATCCAGCAACACGGCAACAAACAGTGATGCGGTCTCCATGACAAGGTGCTCGGAATACATATCTGCCAAGCTTTCAAAAGGCTGTTGTGGATCAAACCCTCTGCTTATTACTGGCTTCAGACCAGACAAATGACTTGCAGGGTAAAAAAGCATGAGTGGTGAATTTGATGATGTCAAAACCTAGGTAAAGTGACAGCAAATGGAGCACTGTAAAGCCTGTAGTGACTGCCCAGTCCCTGTGCCCCTTCCCGCTGTGACCACTGCTGCTCTGCACTCTTCTGTGTATCAAAGGCAGCTGTGGATTCATTTTCTCCCTGAATTATGTGCCAGTTAAATGGGTTAAGGTTTTAACTGTAACTTAAATAAATTACCAAATGATGACTACTTTCATTATGTCACTCGAAATCACTTGAATTAAATGGCAATGGTTACATGTCATTCTTACATAACTGGAAGTCTCACCTCCAAGCTATCAATAGAATCCTCCACTGCCTTGCTCTGTCTTGGCACTGTCCTCGTGCCACTGAGGTCCACACTTAGGACGCTCTGACCGCAAGGCCTGACATACGTCAGCTCACTTTTTCGGGAGTCTGTTGTTCCACACAGTTCATAATTGTACATTTGCTTTAATGTTCCTGTCCCCCCTACGTCTGCATAAAGGGGTGGATAATACGGAATGACTGGTAGATTTCCGCTCGATTTATATAACATCCGCTCACGTCTCCATCTATAGCATTTCACTGACAGGATGGCTATGATTGACACGATGAAGAGAAAGGACACTACAGCCAAAGCCAGAACCAGGTAAAAAGTCAGGTTGTCGTTGTATTCCTTGTCGTGTGTAAAATCACTGAACTCCGAGAGCACTTCTGGAAAGCTGTCCGCTAAAGCCACATTAACATTGACTGTGGCAGAGCGAGAGGGTTGTCCGTTGTCCTCCACTACAACAGTAAGCTTTTGTTTCACAGCATCTTTGTCCGTGACCTGTCTGATAGTTCGTATTTCTCCATTCTGAGTGCCAATTTCAAACAATGCCCTGTCAGTGGTTTTTAGGAGTTTATAAGAGAGCCAAGCATTCTGTCCGGAGTCCACATCAACAGCCACCACTTTGGTGACAAGATAGCCCACATCTGCTGAACGAGGTACAATCTCAGCCACGAGAGAACCACCAGTCTGTACAGGGTACAAAATCTGTGGTGCGTTGTCATTCTGATCTTGAATGAAAACATTTACTGTCACGTTAGTGCTTAACGGAGGAGATCCGCCATCTTGCGCCTTTACGTTTATGCTAAAAGATTTAACTTGTTCGTAGTCAAATGACTTTGTCGCATAAATCACTCCACTTTCAGAGTTAATAGATACCAAAGATGAAACCGGTGCGCCTTTAAAATCAGTTCCCCCTATGAAGTAAGATATACGTGCATTTGGGCCCAAATCTGCGTCACTAGCTCTCAGTGATAATACAGACAAAGACGGGGAGTTGTTCTCCATTATGAAAGCATTGTATGTTTCATGCTCAAATACAGGAGAATGGTCATTAATGTCTGATATCTTAACCGACAATGTCTTCGAACTAGACAGAGGTGGACTACCACCGTCTTTTGCGGTTACTGTTATGTTATACTCAGATATGTGTTCTCTGTCTAAATCTGAGTCAGTTACAAGACTGTAGTAGTCGGTCATAGATGACTTGATTTTGAATGGCAGGCTACTATCAATCGTGCATATTACTCTTCCGTTTTCTTCAGAGTCACCGTCTTGGACGTTTATCATGGCGACAACAGTTCCCGCTGGTGCGTTCTCAGGCAGGCTATTTGAATAGGACATCAGGGCCATAGTTGGCGCATTGTCATTCACATCGGTTACTTCAGCAATTACTTCAGCTGAATCTGATAATCCTCCACGATCTTTAGCTTGGACTCTAAACTCGTGGATGGGAGATTTTTCAAAATCAAGTCGACCAATCAACCGTATTTCACCGGTGGAGGCATTTATGGAGAATAGTTCATTTATCGAAGCCCCTGCATGTTCAAAGTAGTACTGGATGCGAGCGTATGATTCAGTGTCAGCATCCGTAGCATTTACTGTAATCAACAATGTACCTTTCGCTGCATTTTCAGGAACTGATATTTTATACGAGTCTTGAGCAAAAACGGGTGCGTTGTCGTTTGCATCAAGAATAATAATGTGAATTTTCACTGTACCGGATCGTTTTGGGTTGCCCCCATCTACAGCAGTAAGGGTCAAGTACATATGCTGTTGTCTCTCTCTGTCTAGGGGTGTTTGCAACACAAGCTCAACATTTTTACTGATACCTGGTCTGTTCTGTTTCTTAAGTGTGAAGTGATCTGTCGGATGGACAGAATAGCTCTGAATACTATTAATTCCGACATCTGGGTCGACTGCGCTTTCAAGAGTAAAACGCGTACCGGGTATGACCGATTCACTTATTTCTATCTCAATCTCATTCTTTGGAAACGCAGGGCTGTTGTCATTTACGTCTAATATTTCCACCGTTACCCGATAAAGCTCTATAGGGTTCTCAAGAATGACCTCGAAGCTGAAGCTGCATGCAGACATTGTGCTCGCACATAGCGACTCACGGTCAATTCTCTCCTTAATGACAATATGTCCTCTCTCACGGTCTAGGTCCACGTATGCACGGCCACTCTTTGAGAAAATCTGCGCTTTTCCTGTGATTAGTCGTTTGGCATCCAAACCCAAGTCCTTTGCGATATCCCCAACAAAGGACCCAGGGGCCATCTCCTCCGGGACAGAATAGCGAACCTGCCCGGCTGCCCCTCCAAAATAGAGGGTAGACAGAGCAAAGATTGCCATCCATACAAGTCCACGACGTTCCTTTCTCATGATGATGTGCAAAATCTACGGTTAATAGAAGGTATTAGTATTCATCTTAAGTAAATATTCACAGTGCTGCTGAAGACGTCTGTCCAGCGATCAGCATTACACTCCGACAATGGACAAATGAACCAAATAAAATTATTCTATTGGCATGCGCAAATGGTTAGAAGTGGGAGGTACTTTTTTCTTGCCTTTCGAATGATCCATTACCGACCAACAGCGACACATAGAGTGCAAACAAATAATTACAGAAACGAAAACATTACTGTATCGATGAGGATCATACGGGCACTCCGTTCGTAAAACAAAACAAAACACATTATAAGTTGACTGATAGATACACATGTGCGATCTGAGAGTTATTTGAATTCATTGTGTTTATAATATGGTCTACTCAACCATCCTCATACAAGACTTGAAGTCATGTCAGCTCAGTTGAGGCTTTGGAAATATGCTTTGATTTGGTAATAGAGATACAAATACATCACTTTGAGTGACATTTAAACTTGCATGACCCCTGGCTCACCTGTATGTCTGCATCTCTATCTGTGCGCATGCTTTCAGGCATGCGGGAGAGGGTCTGTGTGCCACTAGTGTCCAGACTGAGAATGCTCTGACTACAGGGTCTGATGTATTTCGTACCACTCTTCCGGGAGTCAGTCGTTCCGCACATCTCGTAATTGTAGATTTGCTTTAAAGTCCCTGTGCCCCCTACATCTGCGTAAAGAGGTGGGTAGTATGGAATAACAGGGAGATTGCCGTTTGACTTATAAAACATCCGCTCACGTCTCCATCTGTAGCACTTCACAGACAGTATGGCTATGATGGACACAATGAACAGGAATGAGACGACAGCCAATGCTAAGACTAAGTAAAAAGTCAGGTTATCGTTGTACTCCTTATCATGAGAAATATCCGCAAATTCAGAGAGCACTTCAGGGAAGTTGTCAGCCACCGCCACGTTAACATTGACTGTAGCTGAGCGAGGTGGTTGTCCGTTGTCTTCCACAATGACCGTGAGCTTTTGCCTTACAGCATCTTTGTCAGTGACTTGACGCACAGTCCGTATTTCTCCATTTTGCGCACCGACATCGAACAAAGCTCTGTCTATTGTCTTTTGCAGTTTGTATGTCAGCCAGGCATTCTGCCCTGAGTCCACATCAACAGCCACCACTTTAGTGACGAGATAGCCCACATCTGCTGAACGGGGAACCATTTCGGCCACCAGAGAGCCACTACTCTGGACTGGATACAAAACCTGAGGTGCGTTGTCATTCTGATCCTGGATAACTATTCTCACGGTCACATTGCTGCTCAGGGGAGGAGAGCCTCCATCCTGCGCTCTGACGCAAATGTGGAATTCCTTTATTTGTTCATAATCAAAAGAACGAAGTGCCATAATAGCTCCACTCTCTGCATTTACAGAAACATACTCAGAGGTGGACACTCCACTGAAGGGCGCACTATCAAGAAAATAGGATATCCGTGCGTTATTGCCAGAGTCTTTATCACTGGCTGTAATGGCAAATATAGACAACCCCGGTGAGTTATTCTCCATAATATATGCTACATATGACTGTTGGTGAAAATAAGGGGCGTTGTCATTGACATCTGATATTTTCACTGTCACTGTTTTGTTAGTTGAAAATGAAGGTGAACCTTCATCTGTAGCTGTGATGGTTATGTTGTATTCTGATACCTTTTCCCGATCTAAAACGCCATCAGTAACAAAGTTGTAAATATTAGGGGAAGGCGAATGAATACGAAATGGTGAATTTGGACTAATGGTACATTTAACCTGTCCGTTCTTTCCAGAATCCAAATCTTTTACATTAAACATGGCTATAACCGTCTCCGGGGCGGAGTCCTCTGAGATAGGAGTAGAGAATGATATTATACTTATAACAGGGGCATTATCGTTGACATCAATCATTTCTATTAAAACTTTACTGGTGTCTGTCAATCCTCCTGTATCTATAGCCTCAACGTTAAGCTCATATTGTTTAAATTTCTCAAAATCTAAGACGCCATTGACGGCAATGTCACCAGAATTTGAGTCAATTTTGAATAGGTCTAAGGCTTTACCAGTATTCTGAGAGAAAGAATATGTGATCTCCCCATTCGTACCCTGGTCCATGTCAGTTGCACTCACTTTAACCACGACAGTGCCCCTCACTGCGTTTTCTGACAATGATACTCTATAAACAGCTTCACTAAATATGGGTCGGTTATCATTAGCGTCCAACACGACCACACTAATTTTGACGGTGCCTGATTTCTGTGGGCTGCCGCCATCTAATGCAGTTAAAACCAATTTATGTTCTTCCTGCTTTTCTCTGTCGAGTGGCGTTTTTAAGACCATCTCCACATATTTAGTGCCATCATGACGAGATATTGTTTTCAGTGCAAAATGATCAGAGGGGTGAAGCGTGTATGTCTGAAGCGTGTTCAAGCCTACATCGGGATCATGCGCGCTATCTAGAGAATATTTCGCACCCGTGACTGCCAATTCAGTTGTTTGGAAATGAATCTCCTTCCTGGGGAAACTAGGAGCGTTATCATTAATATCAGTTATTTCTACGTCCACACGATGCAATTCCATTGGATTATCCAAAATAATCTGAAAGTGTAACGAGCAGGGAGAAACCTGAGCGCACAGCTCCTCTCTGTCTATTCTCTCTTTCACAACCAGCGTCCCTTTAACTGCATTCAGACCGATGTACTCACGACTGTCCTCAGAAAAGATGCGAGCTCTACCAGATTTCAGTCTCTTAATATCCAAGCCAAGGTCCTGCGCAATATTTCCCACCAGCGAGCCTTTCACCATTTCCTCGGGAATAGAATAGCGGACCTGTCCACGCACCACCTCTGCGACACAAAGAACGAGGACCAGAAGCTGCGTCTGCCATTTCCAAACCTTAACGGCAGCGTTGAAGCAACAAAGTCTTCCCATATTGTATCCACAATGAGGCTAAAGGGAAACAAATAGCAGACTCCGTTGCAACTGAATATAGTAAGACTGACGAGATATCCCACGACTGTCTATTTGCAATAGTATGTTTTGATCTACTCGAGGGCGAGGTTTTACGAATAAGCCTCCATTGCTAAAATGATGATGCCTTGTGAGGGTGGACCTATATAATAGCGTTTCTGAATTAACTCAATCTGATCAACAGCGGCACTTAGAGTCTGTATCATATACTGCAACCGAAATACCTAATGTCAATTCAGAACAATAATAAAAGATGTCAATCATGTATTCAGTCACGTCAATCACAGCGCCTGTGACCAATTTGACTGATATAAATGAAAGAATGGAACTTGAATACATTAGATTGGACTGAGATTAGACAATTGATGTGGTGATACGGGTTGTTTTTTTAAACAAAACAAAACAAAACAAATAGGGTACACACTGCATTTCTGCATAATAGCATACATGTTAAAATATAAGCAAAGTATAGCAAAAGGTGATGATGGACACCTATACTTGGTAGGAGCTCACCTGGTTGTCTGTACCATCAATATGTGTTATATCCTTTCGCGCATGCGGCAGTGTAAGCGTTCCAGTTGAGTCCAGACTTATCATACTTTGGCTAGGTCTGTTATATTTTAGATCGCTTTTTCTGGAGTCAGTGGTGCGGCACACCTCATAGTTGTATACGTGCTGAAGAGTACCTGTGCCCCCTACGTCTGCGTAAAGTGGTGGATAATACGGAATAACAGGGAGATTTCCATTGGACTTAAAGAACATCCGCTCACGTCTCCATCTGTAACATTTCACTGACAATATGGCTATTATGGACACGATGAATAGAAATGAAACAACCGCAAGGGCCAGGACTAAATAAAAAGTGAGATTGTTGTTGTATTCCTTGTCGTGCGTAAAGTCACTGAATTCGGACAGCGCGTCAGGAAAGCTGTCTGCCAAAGCCACATTAACATTGACTGTAGCTGAGCGAGAGGGCTGTCCGTTGTCCTCCACTATAACAGTGAGCTTCTGCTTCACGGCATCTTTATCAGTGACTTGTCTGATAGTTCTTAGCTCTCCATTCTGTGCGCCGACTTCAAATAGAGCTCTGTCTGTTCCTTTCTGAAGTTTGTAAGAGAGCCAAGCATTCTGTCCAGAGTCCACATCAACAGCGACTACTTTAGAAACAAGATAGCCCACATCTGCTGTGCGAGGCACAATTTCTGCCACCAGGGAGCCACTGGTCTGCACTGGATACAGAATCTGTGGTGCGTTGTCATTCTGGTCTTGAATGATTATTTTCACCGTCATATTGCTACTAAGAGGCGGAGAGCCTCCGTCTTGCGCTTTTAGGCATACGTGGAATTCTTTTATTTGCTCATAATCAAAAGACCGAGCAGCAGTAATCTGTCCACTCTCTGCATTAATAGATACATAATCAGCAGGTGAAATTCCTCTGACCGAGAGGTCTTCAAGAAAATAGGATACTCGTGCATTGTTACCGGAGTCTTTATCGCTGGCTGTGACTGTAAATATAGACACCCCAGGCGAGTTATTTTCCATAACATATGCTGTGTATGACTGTTGTTGGAAAACAGGGGCATTGTCATTGACATCTGATAATTTCAGTGTCATAGTCTTATTAGTTGAGAAAGACGGTGATCCACCATCTGTAGCTGTAATTGTTATGTTATATTCGGCCACCTTTTCGCGATTTAAGACCTGGTCGGTGACCAAACTATAAAAATTATTGGATGTTGATATTATTCGAAAGGGCAAGTCTCGATCAATTGAACATTTCACCTGCCCATTTTTTCCAGAGTCAACGTCTTTGACATTAAACAGTGCAATCACAGTCTCTGGAGAGGAGTCTTCGGGAATCGGATTGGAAAATGAAACTATATTAATAACAGGAGCATTGTCATTTACATCCACAACCTCTATCGACACCTTCCTGGTATCTGTTAACCCTCCATCATCAGTGGCTTCGACATTTAGTTCATACTGCTTTGTTTTTTCGAAATCTAATGCTCTGTTCACGGCAATGTCACCGGTTTTTGAGTCAATACTGAACAGATCTAAAGCTTTACCAGAACTCTTAGAAAATGAATATGTAATGTCACTGTTAGTGCCTTGATCTTTATCAGATGCACTGACTTTCAGAATAACGGTCCCTTGTGATACATTCTCTGCCAGAGACACTCGATAAACGCTTTCGCTGAGTACAGGTGCGTTATCGTTAGCATCCAAAACTATAACATTTATCTTTACTGTGCCCGATTTCTGTGGGGTTCCCCCATCTAAGGCAGTTAAAATCAAATTATGCTGCTCTTGTTTCTCTCTGTCAAGTGCAGTTTGTAAAATCATTTCAACATATTTTGAACCGTCTTGACGAGATACTGTCTTCAACGAAAAGTGATCAGATGGGTGTAAATTGTATGTCTGAAGCGTATTCAGACCCACATCAGGATCGTGTGCACTATCCAAGGAGTACCTTGAGCCTGGAACAGCCGATTCACTAATCTGAAAATCAATCTCTTTCCTCAAAAAACTAGGGGCATTGTCATTAATATCTAATATTTCTACATCTACACGATGCAGCTCCAATGGATTATCCAGAATAATCTGGAAATGTAAAGAGCAAGGGGTTACTTGCGCGCACAGCTCCTCTCTGTCTATTCTCTCTTTCACAACCAGCGTCCCTTTATCTGCATTCAGACCGATGTACTCACGACTGTCCTCAGTAAAGATGCGAGCTCTTCCAGATTTCAGTCTTTTAATATCCAAACCAAGATCCTGAGCGATATTTCCCACTAGCGAGCCCTTTACCATCTCCTCGGGAACAGAATAGCGAACCTGGCCACGCACCACCATTTCAATGCAGACAAAAACCACGAGAAGACGCGTCTGCCATGTCCCGATCAGTCTACAAGCATCGCTGCAACAAAGGCTTCCCATGATGGAACCACACCGGAGAACAAATTAATATAAATCCAATGTCGAAATTCCTCTGGATCCACCCTTGAAATCGCAAAATCCAGTGACCATATATCCAACTGTATGTCGGCAATGCTATGTATGTTTTACTAGGAGCTGTTTGAGATGCGACCGTGTAGGCTACTGCAAAAAATGATGTCAGACAGTGTAGGTGGACCTACGGCTATGGTGTTTCAATTGAAATGAACCTGACCAACAGCGGCACTTAGAGACCGTGTACAATACTGCAGTTGCAATAAAAATACAAATGAACATGCAGGTTGCACCTTACTATAAAATCTACTAAATGAGCCACAACAATCTATGATTGTGAATATCGTCCATTGTGACAACATTGCGTAAGGCATTGTAGTGTATCCAAAAGTCCATTCTAATCAATGTTACAGGTAAGAGACATCTAACAAAAAGAGTTGTGTACACAACTGAACATGAAGTAAATAAAACAGAAATCCTAGCTCAGCGATCTTAAATAAAGAAAACACTTTATCAGAATTAAAGTTGGTGCGCCCTAAATAACATGTCTCACCTTGTCGTCAGCACCATCAAAATCCTTCATCTCCCTTTGCGCACGCGAGAGGGTGTGCGTTTCATTGGTATCCAGACTTATGATACTTTGATCACAAGGCCCACCATATTTCAGATCACTTTTTCTTGAGTCCGTTGTTCTGTAGACATCGTAATTGTAAACATGTTGCAAAGTACCCGTGCCCCCCACGTCTGCGTAAAGCGGTGGATAGTATGGAATAACGGGGAGATTTCCATTGGACTTATAAAACATCCTCTCACGTCTCCATCTGTAGCATTTTACGGACAGTATGGCTATTATAGAGACAATGAACAGAAATGAGACTACAGCCAAAGCTAAAACTAAATAAAAAGTCAGGTTATCATTGTATTCTTTGTCGTGCGTAAAGTCAGTGAACTCCGAGAGAATTTCAGGAAAGCTGTCCGCTAAAGCCACGTTGACATTGACAGTAGCTGAGCGAGAGGGCTGTCCATTGTCCTCCACTACAATAGTGAGCTTTTGTTTCACAGCATCTTTATCAGTCACTTGTCTAATGGTCCTTATTTCTCCATTCTGAGCCCCCACTTCAAACAGGGCTCTATCTGTTGCTTTCTGTAGTTTGTATGAGAGCCAGGCATTCTGTCCAGAGTCCACATCCACAGCCACCACTTTGGTGACCAGATAGCCCACATCTGCTGAACGAGGTACAATTTCAGCAACGAGAGAGCCACTCGTTTGCACTGGATACAGAATCTGCGGTGCATTGTCATTCTGGTCCTGAATAATTATTTTCACACTCACGTTACTACTGAGGGGTGGTGAGCCACCGTCCTGCGCTTTTACGCGGACATTGAGTTCCTTTATTTGCTCATAATCAAAAGAGCGAGCTGCAATGATCATTCCACTTTCTGCATTTACAGAGATGTATTCTGACGCAGATATTCCATTGACAGGAAGATCATCAAGAAAGTATGACACTCTTGCATTATTACCCATATCTTTGTCTTTGGCCTTGACGGCAAATATGGTCACACCCGGCGAATTATTTTCCATAATATATGATGTATAAGATTGTCGTTGAAATACAGGGGCATTATCATTGACGTCAGATATTTTCAAAGTAATTGTTTGATTTGTAGACAAAGGAGGTGAACCTTCGTCTACAGCTGTAATTGTTATGTTATATTCTGACACTTTTTCGCGATCTAAAACCTGATCAGTCACTAAACTATAAAAATTGGAAGAAGATGACGTGATTCTAAAAGGGAGATCTCGATTAACTGAACATTTCACCTGCCCATTTTTCCCTGCATCAACATCTTTTATGTTCAGCATCGCTATAACTGTCTCAGGGGTGGAGTCTTCGGGGATCGGGTTGGAAAAAGATATTACACTTATGACTGGCCCATTGTCATTGACGTCAGTAAGTTCAATAATGACTTTGCATGTATCTGTTAAACCGCCCTTGTCGACTACTTCTACATTTAGTTGAAATTGTTTTGATTTTTCAAAGTCTAAGTTACCATTTACTGTGATAGCGCCACTATTGTGGTCGATTTTGAAAAGATTCATGGCGCTACCCGTGCTTTTAGAAAACACATATGTCAATTCTCCATTAGTTCCTTGGTCTTCGTCCGTTGCAGTCACTGTAACTACAACAGTACCGTGAGCAGAATTTTCAGGTAACAAAGACTTATACACAGACTGGCTGAATACAGGCGCATTGTCATTCGCATCCATAACAACAACATTGATATTTACTGTGCCAGACTTCTGCGGATTACCACCGTCAAATGCTGTCAAAATCAACTTGTGCTCCTCTTGTTTTTCCCTGTCGAGTGGCGTTTGTAAAACCATTTCTACATATTTTGATCCATCATTATTAGCTACTGTCTTCAAAGTAAAATGCTCAGTTGGATTAAGAGTGTAGCTCTGGAGTGTATTCAGTCCGACATCCGGATCGTTTGCACTATCCAGAGAGTATCTTGACCCTGGAAGGGACGACTCACTAATCTGAAAGTCGATTTCTTTTCTGGAGAACACAGGAGCGTTGTCATTAATGTCTAGAATCTCTACATCAATACGATGAAGCTCCATCGGATTTTCCAAAATTATTTGGAAATGTAAAGAGCATGGCGACAACTGACCACACAGCTCCTCTCTGTCTATTTTCTCTTTTATGACCAATGTCCCTTTGTCCGCATTCAGACCGATATACTCACGACTGTCCTCGGTAAAGATCCGCGCTCTCCCTGATTTCAGCCTTTTAACATCCAAACCAAGATCCTGTGCGATATTTCCCACCAGCGAGCCCTTAGCCATTTCCTCGGGAACAGAATAACGGACCTGGCCGTGCGCACCGAGCGCAAGGCAAACAAAAGCGACGAAGAGCCGCATCTGCCATTTCCAAACTCTCGATACTGATACACATCCGTCGAAGCTGGGAGTAGGAAAATTCCACATAACTAAACAAGTAGATCAAGAAAAGAATAAAATCCTATCCTGACGTTGTTGGGAAATATACAATGCAACCGATATAAAAGACGACTGTCACGTCCTTTTACGCGCAGAGAGCTGCTGCAATGAGGGAGGGACCACAGCCAGAGAGGACTGACGTATGATGCCTTTAATACAGTTATACTAAAACTGATCAACAGCGGCACTTAGAGCACTAACCAAACATTGCACACAGGCCACTCCTAAAGTGAACTTTTCTTTAGAAACTGTCTTTCGAACTGCCACCAGCGAAAAAAGATGAAAATGCCAAGTGGAGAGGAATATAACGATACAGGACCACATATATCATCTTATGTACATATACATATAGATTTTGACAATTACATATAGATATGCCTATTATTGGCACATATATACCAAAACACCGCTCACCTTTTCAGAATCTTCCAGAATCAATTGATCCATTTGCCTATGCGTCAGTGTCTGTGTTCCAGCGCTGTCCAGACTAATGATGCTCTGACTACATGGTTTGTTGTATTTCAGATCACTCTTTCTCGAATCAGTGGTTCTGCAGACTTCGTAATTGTAAACATGCTGTAGAGTACCTGTGCCCCCCACGTCTGCGTAAAGCGGTGGATAGTATGGAATAACTGGTAGATTTCCATTGGACTTATAAAACATCCTGTCACGTCTCCATCTGTAGCATTTCACTGACAGTATGGCTATGATAGAGACAATGAATAGAAAAGACACTACAGCCAGAGCTAAAACTAAATAAAAAGTCAGGTTGTCGTTGTACTCCTTGTCGTGCGTAAAATCAGTGAACTCTGAGAGCACTTCAGGAAAGCTGTCTGCCAAAGCCACGTTGACATTAACTGTAGCTGAGCGAGAGGGCTGTCCGTTGTCCTCCACTATAACAATGAGCTTTTGTTTCACAGCATCTTTATCAGTCACTTGGCGAATAGTTCTTATTTCTCCATTCTGTGCGCCGACTTCAAACAGTGCTCGGTCAGTTGCTTTTTGTAGTTTGTATGACAGCCAAGCATTCTGGCCAGAATCCACATCAACAGCGACTACCTTAGAGACAAGGTAGCCCACATCTGCTGTGCGAGGCACAATTTCTGCAACCAGGGAGCCACTAGTGTGTACTGGATATAGAATCTGAGGTGAGTTGTCATTCTGGTCCTGAATAATTATTTTTACGCTCACGTTGCTGCTGAGAGGTGGCGAACCTCCGTCCTGTGCCTTTACGCGAATATGAAATTCCTTTATTTGCTCATAATCGAAAGAACGAGCAGCTAGAATCACGCCACTTTCTGCATTCACAGAGACATATGCTGTAGCAGCGACCCCATTAACACTAAATTCGTCAAGGAAATAAGACACTCTTGCATTATTCCCTGAATCTTTATCACGCGCTTCCACAGCAAATATGGACACTCCTGGTGAGTTATTTTCCATAATATATGCCGTGTATAACTGCTGTCGAAAAAGAGGAGCATTGTCATTAACATCAGATATTTTCAGTGTCATAGTTTTATTAGTCGACAAAGATGGTGACCCTTCATCGGTAGCTGTAATCGTTATGTTATACTCAGACTCCTTTTCACGATCCAAAATCTGGTCGGTAACTAAGCTGTAAAAATTTGAAGAAGACGGCTTTATCTTAAAGGGAGAATTCGAATTAATGTTGCACTTGACCCTTCCGTTTTTCTCAGAATCTAAATCTTTTATATTAAGAATGGCAATAACGGTCTCTGGAGCAGCATCTTCGGGTATTGGGTTTGAAAAAGATATTACGCTGATTACAGGGGCGTTGTCGTTTACATCTAGGACCTCAATAAGAACTTTACTCGTATCTGTTAAACCTCCTTTGTCTGTTGCCTCAACATTTAATTCATACGTCTTGGATTTTTCGAAATCTATCAGTCCTTTGACAACAATATCCCCAGTGTGCTCATTAATATCAAAAAGGTCAGATATGCTGTCACTACTTTGTGATAAAGAATACATGACCTCTCCGTTTGTCCCCTGGTCTGTATCAGTTGCACTGATTCTCAAGACAACTGTACCAGACACAGTATTTTCTGGTACAGATACTCTGTAAAGTGATTGACTAAATGCTGGTGCGTTGTCGTTTGCATCCAAAACAATGACATTGATTCTGATTGTTCCAGACTTTTGAGGACTGCCCCCATCATATGCAGTTAATAGTAATTTATGCTCCTCATTTTTCTCTCTGTCTAAAGGGGTTTTCAGTACCATCTCAGCATATTTAGTATTGTCAGGGCGAGTAATAGTTTTTAACGTGAAATGATCGTTTGGCTGCAGAGTGTAGGACTGTAGCGCATTTGATGCAACATCCGCATCTTTGGCACTGTCGAGTGAGTATCGGGCACCTGGTACTGCTGATTCAATTATCTGAAAATTCATTTCTTTCTTGGTGAACACCGGTAAATTATCATTAATGTCTAAAATCTCTACATCTATACGATGAAGCTCCATAGGATTATCCAGAATAATCTGGAAATGTAAAGAGCAGGGGGTTACTTGCGCGCACAGCTCCTCTCTGTCTATTCTCTCTTTCACAACCAGCGTCCCTTTATCTGCATTCAGACCGATGTACTCACGACTGTCCTCAGTAAAGATCCGAGCCCGTCCAGATTTTAGTCTCTTAATATCCAAACCGAGATCTTGAACGATGTTTCCCACAACTGATCCCTTTGCCATTTCCTCGGGGATGGAATAACGGACCTGGCCGTGCGCAACCTCCGCGACAAGGAAGAAAAGGACGAGGATCTGTGTCAGCCATGTCCGCAGCATCGAGATGGTTCTCTTTGTATCCTCATAACAAAGAATCGCCATGTCGTAAACGGAAAAAAGAATGACTGATAAAGAAAAGTGATAAGAAAGCTCCTTTGTATCTGCTGTACAAATCGAATTGCTGTTCGGGCTACATTGGTTACTCTATATGATCAACGCAACCAAAGCCTTCCTGTAAACACGCTAAAAGAAAGACACACTCGATGTGTGAGTGTATGAATGTTAAGCTAGTGGGAGGACCAAACGTTTTATAGGTTTAAACACTGATCAACAGCGGCACTTAGAGCACTAGACAAAAACTGCAGGACAATGAGTACAAGTATGCGTGGTGTATGTTGATATAATATGGTTATATTCCTACAGTAGCTTATATGTATAAGCATGCCAAGGCAGTACACCGTGTGCCCACATGTTTACACCCTATAATGAAAACATGAACCGAACATTGAGGGGAAGACTTACAATAACAATAGAAACAACAACAATAAAACAATTACTACTTGAACCTCACCTGGTCGTCTGAATCGTCACAGAGCAAGCTCCTCTGCTTAAGAGTTTGAGTTCCGGTTGTGTCCAGACTAATGATGCTTTGACTGCCAGGTCTACCATATTTTAAATCACTCCTTCTAGAGTCTGTTGTCCTGCACACCTCATAGTTATAGACATGTTTTAAGGTATCTGTGCCTCCAACGTCTGCGTAAAGGGGTGGATAATATGGGATGACTGGCAGATTTCCATTGGATTTGTAAAACATCCGTTCACGTCTCCATCTATAGCATTTCACTGAGAGAATGGCTATGACAGAGACTATGAAAAGAAATGAAACAACGGCCAGTGCCAAAATTAGATAGAAAGTCAGATTGTCATTGAACTCCCGGTCCTGTTTCACTTTGTTGAACTCCGATAACACCTCAGGAAAGCTGTCCGCCAAAGCCACGTTAACGTTAACTGTTGCAGAGCGAGAAGGCTGTCCGTTGTCCTCCACTACGATGGTAAGTTTTTGTTTGATTGCATCTTTATCACTAATTGGACGGATAATTTTTATTTCGCCATTCTGTGGGCCCACTTCAAACAGCGCCCTGTCTGTTGATTTCTGTAGTTTGTATGAGAGCCAGGCATTCTGTCCAGAGTCCACATCTACAGCCACAACTTTGGTGACAAGATAGCCCACATCTGCTGACCGAGGGACAATTTCAGCTACTAAAGAGCCCCCAGTCTGCACTGGATATAGAATCTGAGGCGCATTATCATTTTGGTCTTGGATAATTACTTTAACACTTACATTACTGCTTAGTGGAGGGGAACCACCGTCTTGCGCTTTAACGCGGAAAGTAAAATGTTTGATTTGCTCATAATCAAACGAACGCACAGCATGTATGACTCCACTCTCAGCATTGACTGAGACGTAAGTCGTGACTGACACGCCATTAATTGACGACTCCTCTAGCATATACGACACTCGAGCGTTTTGGTTCCAATCCGCATCTTTTGCTTTTACCGTGAATACGGAAAGCCCCGGTGAATTATTTTCCAGGACAAAAGCCTCATACGAGCTTTTCTCAAACACAGGTGCATTATCATTCACATCTGATATCTGTAAGGAGAGGGTCATGCTGCTTGAGAGTGACGGTGTTCCCTCATCAGAGCACACGACTGTGATGTTATATGAAGGAGTTTGCTCTCGGTCTAAACTGCCTTCAGTGACTAAACTGAAGAAATTACTTGATGCTGACTTTAATGTAAAAGGAATGTTGTCATCTATTAAACAGTGGACCTTGCCATTTTCCTCGGAATCTTGGTCCTGGATGTTTATCATTGTTATGACTGTGCTAGGTGTGGAGTCCTCAGATATTATACTCAATTTCGACATGATGTTAATGACTGGCTTGTTGTCATTTATGTCAATAACATCAACTACAATTTTGGATGAATCTCTAAGTCCCCCCTCATCACTTGCTTGTATATGTATTTCATAGTGATGGGATTCTTCATAATCAATGTTACCAATAACTGTTAATTCGCCATCAGCGTCGTTAATTTGAAATATGTTAGGTATATTATCCACAGTGTTAGTAATGGAGTATGTTATTCTACCGTTAGATCCGTGGTCTGCATCAGATGCGCTAACTGTTGTTACTAATGTGCCTTTTTGAGCATTCTCAGTTATGGTTGCTTTGTAAATAGCATGCGTAAAAACAGGCGCATTATCATTTGCGTCCAACACTGTGATATGTATTTCTGCCGTGCCAGTTAATTTTGGATCCCCTCCATCCACGGCTGTTAAAATCAAAGTAATATGTTCGTTCTTTTCTCTGTCTAAAGGTTTCTGTAGAATAATCTCAACAGTTTTACCGCCATCAGCCTGGTTTTGCAATTTCAGTGCGAAATTGTCAGTAGGAGTTAACGAATAGGTCTGTAGACCATTACTACCAACATCCGAATCCATCGCTCTTTCTAAAGCAAATCTAACACCAGGTACAGCAGACTCGCTTATTTTGAATTTAATTTCGTTGTTTTTAAAAGACGGTGAATTATCATTCACATCAGTGACCTCGACGGTTACACTGTAAAATTCCATGGGGCTTTCTAGAATAATCTGAAAATGTAAAGCACAAGGCGTTGTCTGACCACACAGCACTTCTCTGTCAATTCTCTCTTTGACAATGAGAATACCTCTGTCTCTATTCAACTCGATGTAACCAGCTTTGTCAGTTGTATAAATGCGTGCTTTGCCAGATTTCAGTCTTTTCAAATCCAAGCCTAAATCCTGCGCTATGTTCCCGACTACAGACCCTTTCGCCATTTCTTCGGGAATGGAATAGCTGACCTGCGCTTGTGTCATCGAGACGACAGACAGGAGAAACATAAGCAGAGGTACTTGCTGCACTATTGTTCTTTCCGGCATTTTCTCTGCGTGAGGAAACAAATAGCGAAGATAGATCCGTCCACAGAAGAAATGATTAATCCGATCGAGTATGTCCACATCAACAGAAGTAAAGCTTCAAACCTAAATGCAACAATAAGCAATTATGTTCCGTCTGTAGGCTAAATTATGTGCATCCTTGTCTCATTCTTCCAAATGTTACACTCGACGTTTAGCTTCCCCCGTCTGGTCTACATCGGAGATAAAGAGGGAGGTCCAGATGAAAATATCTACCGAAAACGGTAACACGTTAACCAACAGCGGCACTCTGAGTCCAATCCACTGAACTACACACGTCTCCATCCCATCGAATCACATGTAAGGCACCATGGACCCGGTTAACGTGGGCAGAAAGCAAATCATGAACACGGAAAAGTCAGTCAGGCGTGTATTAAAATGTAGTAATGAGAAGGACATGATGAATTGGGCTAACATGAAACATCAGGGGTATACCGGAAACACCACAACTAATTGTCCATTGCCAAGAAAGCATGCATATGAGCAGATAAGTAAACAGACAACTGAGAGATAACAGTTTCAGAACCATGGACAGCGACTTCGAGATACGAAAGGCCTATGCCTAGTGTTGGATTGTAAAACACAAGCGGTGAGGTGCATTATGTGTTGAAAAGCAATTGTAAAAGTAGACAGACTGAGATAACAGTTCCAGTACCACGGACAGCGATTCAGAGATACAGAAACCCTATGCATACATACTGATGGAATGTCAAACAGAAGTAGTGAGATGCTTCATGGGTAGAAAAACAATCAATTATCAATCACTTCAACCAGATTACAAACCCACATACATTCATACAGAGAACTTAAATTTCTTAAAAAATATTCTGCTCACCTTATCATCAAAATCATCACTAATAATGTTTTCTCTCTGTGCGTGTGGAAGAGTGCCACCGTTGTCCAGACTAATTATGCTCTGGCTGCATGATCTGCCATACTTCAGGTCACTCTTTCTGGAGTCTGTCGTTCTGCACACCTCATAATTATAAACATGCTGCAGAGTTCCTGTACCACCTACGTCTGCGTATAGGGGTGGATAGTATGGAATGACAGGGAGGTTTCCGTTGGACTTATAAAACATCCGCTCACGTCTCCATCTGTAGCATTTTACAGACAGTATGGCTATGATGGACACAATGAAGAGGAATGAAACCACAGCCAATGCCAGCACTAAATAAAAAGTGAGATTGTCGTTGTATTCTTTGTCCTGCGAAAAGTCACTGAATTCTGAGAGGACTTCAGGGAAGCTGTCCGCCAAAGCCACATTAACATTGACTGTAGCTGAGCGAGGTGGCTGTCCATTATCCTCCACTACAACAGTGAGCTTTTGCTTCACTGAATCTTTATCAGTGACTTGACGAATGGTTTTTATTTCTCCATTTTGTGTGCCCACTTCAAAGAGCGCCCTGTCGGTTCCTTTCTGTAGTTTATAAGAGAGCCAAGCATTTTGTCCGGAATCTACATCTACCGCCACCACTTTGGTGACAAGATAGCCCACATCTGCTGAACGAGGCACGATTTCAGCTACCAGAGAACCACTAGACTGTACAGGGTACAAGATCTGTGGTGCGTTGTCGTTTTGATCTTGAGTAAAAACTTTTACACTAACACTGCTTGTTAGTGGAGGGGAGCCTCCATCTTGTGCTTTAACGTGAAACGTAAAATCTTTTATCTGTTCATAATCAAATGAGCGCACTGCATGAATAACCCCGCTTTCCGCATTAACCGACACGAAAGAGGAAACAGGTACGCCATTAACCATAGATTCCTCCATAATATATGAAACTCGAGAATTTTGGTTCCAATCTGCGTCTATTGCTTTTACTGTGAATATAGAGAGCCCTGGAGAATTGTTTTCTAGAATAAAAGCCTCGTACGAGCTTTTTTCAAACACGGGCGCATTATCATTCACGTCTGATATCTGTAAGGATAGAGAGACACTGCTGGATAGCGAGGGTACTCCCTCATCAGAGCACGTCACACTAATGTTATATGAAGGGTTTTGTTCTCTGTCTAAATCGCCATCAGTAACTAAACTAATGAAGTTATTGGATGTAGATTTCAATGTAAAAGGCATATTCTCATCCATCAAGCAGTGGACTTTACCATTGTCTCCTGAATCTTGGTCCTGAATGTTAATCATTGTTATGACTGTGCCAGGTTTGGAGTCCTCGGACAACATCGGCGATTTTGACATAATATTAATTACTGGTTTGTTGTCATTCGTGTCCACTACATCCACTACAACTTTGGACGAATCTGTAAGACCTCCTTCGTCACTTGCTTGTATGTGTATTTCTAAATGCTGAGCCTTTTCATAGTCGATATCACCAATTAGACGAAATTCACCATTATCCTCATTTATCTGAAACAGCTCAAGTGTATCATCTGCACTATTTGTTATCGAGTACGATATTTTGCCATAGGAGCCCAAGTCGGCGTCAGTGGCGCTAACTGTCACTAATAATGTGCCCTTTGGTGCATTCTCTGTGATTGTAGTTTTGTAAGTTGCTTGCGTAAAAACTGGTGTATTGTCATTTGCGTCCAACACGGTAATTAGTATTTCAGCAGTGCCTGATAATTTCGGATCGCCTCCATCCGTGGCTGTTAAGATCAAAACGACATATTCTTTGCTTTCTCTGTCCAATGGTTTTTGAAGAACCATTTCGACGGTTTTTCCGCCATTTGCTTCGTTTTGTAATTTCAATGCGAAATTGTCTTTAGGGTTTATCGAATAGCTCTGAAGACCATTTGTACCTATGTCCGAATCCATAGCTTTTTCGAGCACAAATCTTGCACCAGGAAGAGCGGACTCGCTAATCTTGAATTTCATCTGATTCTTTTTGAAAGACGGTGCATTGTCATTCACATCAATGATTTCTACTGTTACGCTGTAAAATTCCATAGGATTGTCTAAAATGACCTGAAAATGCAGTGCGCAAGGCGTTGTCTGACCGCACAAAGCTTCACGGTCAATTTTTTCTTTAATTAAGAGGACTCCCCTCTCCTTATTCAGTTCGATGCATTCTGTGTTATCACCCGTGTAAATACGGCCTTTCCCTGACTTAAGTCGTTTCAAGTCTAAACCCAAATCCTGCGCAATGTTGCCGACTACAGAACCCTTCGCCATTTCTTCAGGGATTGAATAACTGACTTGCCCGTGCGTCGAGCTGACGTATAGAGCAAACATAAGCAGTAGAGGTACTTGCCGTACTATTGTTCTGTTCGACATTTTCCTCAGCGGAAAAACAACACAATTCACACAGTGAAATATACTCCAAAAGGGTTCCGTCGTGACGTTGACAGCAGAAAGAAGAAATGTGGCACAGTATATCCCAGAGTAAAAAGCTGTAAATCCTAAATGTAACTAAGATCGTCTGAATCGTGCGTCCGGTCGTTTCTGCGTTGGCTAGGATAATGATGAGGGGAGGTGTTTGTGATACCCTATGTTCACTGCTACACCCTGACCAACAGCGTCACTCTGAGTCCAATGTAACGAACTACAAAAACATAACTAGAACTATATACCAAAAATATATAAGAAAACTATCACTAATTTAATACCTTAAAGTACAAAGGGACATTAGGATTTGCTAAATATGTATATCAAACTTGTGAAGGAGACTAATAAACACACATGACCATGGAAACACAATCAATAAAACATTTCATAGCCTTCAGGGGCAGTATGAACAACGGTTTCCACCACCTCATGCATCTCACTGAATGAATATGCCTCCCTTTCATGAGCAGAGAATGCTCATGAGGATGTCTGAAAATATGAAAATGCACCTGTTATCATTACAAACAAGAAATAGTATTAAAGATGGTTGGTAAAAGCACAGATTTTCAGTACCATAGTCAGAGCCAACGCAATGACAATAGCATATTTTCAGAATGATTATGCTCACCTCATCATCAAAATCTTCATTGATCAGCTTTTCTCTTTGCGCAGGTGGCAATGTTCCAGTGTTATCCAGACTAATGATGCTTTCACTGCCAGGTCTGCCATATTTCAGACAACTTTTACGAGAGTCTGTCGTGCGGTAAACCTCATAATTGTGCATGTGCTGTAGAGTACCCGTGCCCCCTACGTCTGCGTAAAGAGGCGGGTAATACGGGATAACCGGTAGATTTCCGTTGGATTTATAAAACATCCGTTCACGTCTCCATCTGTAGCATTTGACTGACAGTATGGCTATGATGGACACAATAAAGAGGAATGAAACGACGGCCAGGGCCAAGACCAGGTAAAACGTCAGATTGTCGTTGTATTCCTTATCGTGCGTAAAGTCACTGAATTCTGAGAGCACGTCAGGAAAGCTGTCTGCCAAAGCCACATTAACATTAACTGTAGCAGAGCGAGAGGGTTGGCCATTGTCTTCTACAATAACAGTTAGCTTTTGTTTCACAGCATCTTTATCAATGACTTGACGAATAGTTCTTATTTCTCCATTCTGTGCGCCCACTTCAAACAGGGCCTTGTCTGTCGCTTTCTGCAGTTTGTATGAGAGCCAGGCATTCTGTCCAGAGTCCACATCCACAGCCACCACTTTGGTGACCAGATAGCCCACATCTGCTGAACGAGGCACGATTTCAGCAACCAGAGAACCACTAGTATGTACAGGGTAGAGGATCTGTGGTACGTTGTCATTCTGGTCTTGAATGATTATTTTTACACTAACGCTACTACTTAGTGGAGGAGAGCCCCCGTCTTGCGCTTTAATGAGAAAGGTAAAATATTTAATCTGTTCATAATCAAAAGAGCGCACTGCGTGAATAACCCCGCTTTCGGCATTAACCGACACGACAGAGGAAACAGATACTCCATTAACTAACGATTGCTCAATTATGTATGAAACTCGAGAATTTTGGTTCCAGTCCGCATCCTTCGCTTTTACTGAAAATATGGATAACCCCGGAGAGTTGTTCTCAAGAATGAAAGCCTCATATGAGCTTCTTTCAAACATGGGCGCGTTATCATTCACGTCTGATATCTGTAATGAAAGAGAGACGCTACTGGACAGTGAGGGCACTCCCTCATCAAAACACATCACAATAATGTTATATGAAGGGTTTTGTTCTCGGTCTAAATCACCATCGGTTACCAAACTGAAGAAGTTATTTGTGGACGATTTCAATGTAAAAGGTATGTTGTCGTCCGTCAAGCAGTGAACTTTACCATTGTCTCCTGAGTCTTGATCCTGAATGTTTATCATTGTTATGACCGTGCCAGGTTTCGAGTCTTCAGACAGCACGGGTGATTTGGACATTAGATTAATAACTGGCATGTTATCATTTATGTCTACTACATCCACTACAACTTTAGACGAATCTGTAAGCCCACCTTCATCACTTGATCGTATGTGTATTTCAAAACGCTGCACTTTTTCAAAATCAATATCGCCGACCACTTTAATTTCTCCATCAGACTCATTAATCTTAAACAGTTCAGAAATGCCGTCCCCTTTATTTGTAATAGAATATGTTATTTTGCCGTTGGAACCCAGGTCAGCATCAGTTGCTCGAACTGTTGTTAAAATTGTGCCTTTGGGAGCATTCTCGATGATGGCTGCTTTATAAATTGCCTGCGTAAAGACAGGGGCATTGTCATTCGCATCCAACACCGTAATATGTATTTCAGCTGTACCTGATAATTTCGGATCACCACCATCTGTGGCCGTTAAGATCAAAGCTATATGGTCTTTCATTTCTCTGTCCAGAGGCTTTTGAAGGACCATTTCGATATTCTTTCCGCCATCGGCCTCGTTATGTACTTTAAGCGCAAAATGATCGGTGGGCTTCACGGAATAACCCTGCAAACCATTAGTACCTATGTCTAAATCCATAGCTTTCTCGAGCACAAATCTTGCTCCGGGTAAAGCAGACTCGCTGATAGTAAATTCCATTTCATTATTTTTGAAAGACGGCGCATTATCATTAACGTCAGTGACTTCGACTGTTACACTATAAAATTCCATAGGGTTTTCTAGAATAACCTGGAAATGAAGAGCACAAGGCGTGGTTTGACCGCATAATGCTTCGCGATCTATTCTCTCTTTGATAACAAGCATCCCCTTGTCTTTACTCAGCTCGATGTGTTCCGTGTTGTCCCCAGTGTAGATACGTGCTCTCCCCGATTTAAGTCGTTTGAGGTCTAAGCCTAAATCCTGCGCAATGTTACCGACAACAGAGCCTTTCGCCATTTCCTCGGGAATGGAGTAGCTGGCCTGTCCATGTGCCGAGCTGATAGAGAGAAGGAGTATAATCAGTAGTGGTACTTGCCGCACTATTGTTCTGGCCGACATTTTCCTCAGCGGTAGAAAGCAAATTACACGGAAAATTATATTCCAAAATGTATCATATCCTCTTCGATATACCGTTCTTGCCGTGAATGATTGCACCAAAGAATCTTTCCTTGTGAGAAAAAAAAGAATAAAAATCCCAAGCATGAGAAATATTCCTACGCATCCGGAGCGTTATGTGCGCCGTGCCTTCTGTCTCGACTGTTTTAACATTTTGAGGGGATGTATTTGTCCATACCCATCTGTGGTTCACTGCAAGAAGCTAACCAACAGCGGCGCTCTGAGTCCAGTATAATGAACTGCAAACATATGACCAAAACAGTATAGTTTTGCACATTGCAGGCGCCTGATCATTGTTTGTGCCATAACTCATAAATAGAAGCATTTCAATATTGGTCATGAATACATAAATAACATATATACAAGTTTGTTAAGAAAAAGTTGAATTACGTAAAAACTAAAAAGTTTAAAACTAATAAAAGATGTCCAGGCATACCATACGTTTTCATGATTATACCCGTCAATGCGAAAATGCATGTCACCATCACCAATACAAACAGTTAGGCCGACAGAAGTTTTCAGTAAAAACTTTTTTGTAATAAAAGGACAAGTATGATGACGTTATTTCAGTACCAAGATGTCATGTCATAAGTACATAGAATATGGCAATTTGCTCACCTCATCATCAAAATCTTCATTGATCAGCTTTTCTCTTTGCGCAGGTGGCAATGTTCCAGTGTTATCCAGACTAACGATGCTTTCACTGCCAGGTCTACCATATTTCAGACAACTTTTACGAGAGTCTGTCGTGCGGTAAACCTCATAATTGTGCATGTGTTGTAGAGTACCCGTGCCCCCTACGTCTGCGTAAAGAGGCGGGTAATACGAGATAACCGGTAGATTTCCGTTGGATTTGTAAAACATCCTGTCACGTCTCCATCTGTAACACTTGACTGACAGTATGGCTATGATGGACACGATGAAGAGGAAAGAAACTACAGCCAGGGCCAAAACCAGGTAAAAAGTCAGGTTGTCATTGTACTCCTTGTCGTGCGTAAAATCACTGAACTCCGAGAGCACTTCAGGGAAGCTGTCCGCCAAAGCCACATTCACACTGACTGTAGCAGAGCGAGAGGGCTGTCCGTTATCCTCCACTACAACAGTGAGTTTCTGTTTAACAGCATCTTTATCATTAACTTGTCGGATGGTTCTTATTTCTCCATTCTGTGCACTAACTTCAAACAGCGCTCTGTCTGTCGCTTTTAGGAGTTTATAAGAGAGCCAGGCATTCTGTCCAGAGTCCACATCAACAGCCACCACTTTGGTGAGAAGATAGCCCACATCTGCTGAACGAGGCACAATCTCAGCCACCAGAGAACCACTAGACTGTACTGGATATAGAACCTGGGGTGCATTATCATTCTGATCTTGTATTATTATTTTAACACTAACATTGCTACTCAGTGGAGGAGAGCCTCCTTCCTGCGCTTTTATGTGGAATGTGAATGATTTAATCTGCTCATAGTCGAATGACCGCACAGCATGAATTACACCACTCTCTGCATTAACAGAAACATAAGACGACACAGGCACTCCGTTATTCGAGGACTCTTCTAATATGTATGACACGCGAGCATTTTGATTCCAGTCTGCGTCTTGCGCTCGAACAGTGTAAATAGATAGCCCCGGTGTGTTGTTTTCTGAAACAGAAGCCTCATATGAGCTCTTTTCAAACACAGGCGCATTGTCGTTTACATCGGACATTTTTAGAGACAAATCTGTGCGACTGGAGAGGGATGGTACACCCTCATCCGAGCAGGTTACAGTTATGTTGTATTCAGAGTGTGTCTCCCGATCTAATTCACTATCAGTTACTATGCTGTAGAAACGATTTGTTGTTGTTTTGATAGCGAAAGGAATGTTGTCATTGATAATACAGCTGACCTGACCATTATTTTCTGAATCTGGATCATTCACGCTGATCATTGCGATCACTGTATTAGACGGGGCATCCTCGGCTATTGTACTGGATTTCGATATAGTACTAATAATTGGGCTATTATCATTTACATCAATGACATCGATAATTACTTTACATGAATCTGATAGTCCCCCTTCGTCCTTACCTTCAACATAAAACTCGTTAATACGAGCGCGTTCATAGTCAAGCTCGCCGATCAAAATAATTTCGCCATTACGCCTTTCTATTTCAAACAAATCAGATATACCAGCAGTACTTCTAGACAAAGAATATGTGACAACGCTGTTAGACCCGTCATCAGCATCGGATGCACTTACAGTAGTCAATCGGGTGCCTTTTGGTGAATTCTCAATAACAGACGCTCTGTAAACCTGCTGCGTAAACACCGGGGCATTATCATTCGCATCCAGCACATTTACATGTATTTGAACTGTTCCCGACATTAGTGGTTCACCTCCATCAGTTGCAGTCAACACTAAAGCCACCTCTTTTTCTTTTTCCCTATCTAGAGGTTTCTGAAGAACCATCTCTACAATTTTACCACCCTCACGCTGACTTTTCAAGTTTAACTGAAAATTATGTGTAGGATTTAAGTTGTAGCCTTGGAGACCATTGATGCCAACGTCTGGATCGACTGCGATGTCTAGCATGAAGCGTGCACCTACTACAGCATTTTCACTGATTTCAAATTTCATTTCATTCTTTTCAAAGCTGGGAGGATTATCGTTAATATCTATAATTTCTACCGTCACACTGTATAACTCCATCGGGTTTTCAAGAATGATCTGAAAATGTAAAGCGCATGGCGATATTTGCCCACACAGCGCTTCTCTGTCTATTCTCTCTTTGATGAGAAGGATGCCCCTGTCCTTGTCTAGCGCAATATAGTCTGCCTGGTCACCCGTGAATATTCGGCCCTTGCCCGTTTTCAGTCTTTTTAAATCTAAGCCCAAATCTTGCGCTATATTACCCACTAAAGAGCCCTTCGACATTTCCTCTGGAATAGAATAACTGACCTGGCTATGCACCGAGCACAAAAAATGAATCAACACCAATACCAGTACGACTCGCTCCATTGTCCTAGTCGACACTTTCCTTTTCTGAAATCAGTCCAAAACAGTCTCTCTCGTTAGCAAAACGTAGATATCCGATTAGCCATGTATTCCAAAGCAGTATTGCGAAGCGCTGTGTCCTTACATCAGGTATCAACATGCAACGAATGAAGATAGTGTCCGACCCGATATTTCCCCGAATTCAGATATGAAGCTTTGAGTGGTTCTCTTTCTTTGCTTGACTGTGACGTTATGGGGAGTTACCGTAAAATGTTACGGGGAGTTACCCTGACTAACAGCAGCACTTACAGTCCAACGTATGAAACTACAAAGATATTTTTTTTTCCCTTTTAGGTATAGACATGCTGTGAAAAAATATATTCAAAGCTATTGATACACAGCACTACATGGAAAAAAGCTTATGTCCATAAAAAAAATATGAGAGAGAGAGAGAGAGAGAGAGAGAGAGAGAGAGAGAGAGAGAGAGAGAGAGAGAGAGAGAGAGAGAGAGAGAGAGAGAGAGAGAGAGAGAGAGAGAGAGAGAGAGAGAGAGAGAGAGAGAGAGAGAGAGAGAGAGAGAGAGAGAGAGAGAGAGAGAGAGAGAGAGAGAGAGAGAGAGAGAGAGAGAGAGAGAGAGAGAGAGAAAGAAACAAGTGATTGACTTCAGCACCAAGGCTAGCAGCAATATTGGATCGGCTCTAATATCCGTGTTTAACGTGATCAGTCACGGTCATTTGTTACCATACTGAAAGTCTGATGTAAAGCAACCCAGAAATGTTTAAATATAAGCTCACCTGATCGTCTGAATCCTCAATTATGAGCTTTTCTCTGTGCGCATGCGGAAGTGTAAGGGTTCCGTTGGTGTTGAGACTAATTATGCTCTGACTGCAAGGTCGCATATGTTTCAGATCACTCTTTCGAGAGTCTGTTGTTCTGCATACCTCATAATTATACACGTGCTGTAAAGTTCCTGTGTTTCCAGCGTCTGCGTAAAGAGGCGGGTAATACGGTATAACAGGGAGATGTCCGTTGGATTTATAAAACATCCGCTGTCGTCTCCACCTGTAGCATTTCACTGAAAAAATCGCAATGATAGACGCGATAAAAAGACAAGAAACTACCGCCAGGGCCAAGACGAGATAAAAAGTCAGATTGTCATTGTACTCCTTGTGCGTAAAATCACTGAATTCTGAGAGCACTTCAGGGAAGCTGTCCGCTAAAGCCACATTAACATTGACTGTAGCAGAGCGAGAGGGCTGTCCGTTGTCCTCCACTACAACAGTGAGCTTTTGTTTCACAGCATCTTTATCGGTGATTTGGCGAATAGTTCTTATTTCTCCATTCTGAGAGCCCACTTCAAACAGCGCCCTCTCCGTGTTTTTCTGTAGTTTGTATGAGAGCCAGGCATTCTGTCCAGAGTCCACATCTATAGCCACAACTTTTGTCACAAGATAACCCACATCTGCTGACCGAGGGACAATTTCAGCTACAAGGGAGCTGCCTGTATGCACTGGATATAACACCTGGGGTGCATTGTCATTTTGGTCTTGAATAACAACTTTCACGCTCACATTAGTACTTTGTGGAGGCGAACCTCCATCCTGAGCTTTAACTTGAAACTGAAAATGTTTAATTTGTTCATAGTCGAAAGAGCGTACGGCATGAACAACTCCACTGTCGGCATTTACAGACACATAAGCCGAAATGGAATCTCCGTTTATGGTGGATTCCTGTAGCATGTACGAAACACGTGCATTTTGCTTCCAGTCGGCATCGTTTGCATGTATAGTGAGTATGGAGACACCTGGTGAATTGTTTTCTAGAATGAAGGCCTCATATAAGGTCTTTTCAAACACAGGTGGGTTATCGTTTACATCTGATATCTGTAAGTGGAGCGTGAGGTTGGTGGATAGTGAAGGCACTCCCTCATCAGTACAAGTCACAGTAATGTTATAATTTGGATGTCGCTCCCGATCTAAATCGCCGTCCCCCACCAGGCTAAAAAAGTTATTTGAAGTTGATTTAAGCGAAAATGGTAAGTTATTGTTTATTGAACACTGGACTTTTCCGTTTTCTCCAGAGTCTTGATCCTGCACATTAAGTATCGCAACTGCAGTATCCTTTTTTGAATCTTCGGATATTGCGTTTGATTTCGACATTACACTAATGCTTGGCTTATTGTCATTGATATCATTCACACTGATCATCACTTTACAAATATCAGTATGGCCCCCGTGATCCCTGGCCTGAACATTGAACTGGTAATGTTTCTGCTTTTCATAGTCAAGATCCCCAATTAACTGTACCACACCTTCATCGGAATTTATCGTAAACAATGACTCTACATCCTCTGTAGAAATTGAATATGATATCTTGCCATATGAGCCTTGATCGGCGTCTGTGGCTTTAACAGTGGTCAGAACAGTCCCCTTTGGAGCGTGTTCTGCTACACTAGCCTTATAAACTGGTTGAGAACAGACAGGGGCATTATCATTGGCGTCAATCACTGTTATCTGTATTTGCATTGTTCCAGACATCTGCGGGTCGCCTCCATCTAAAGCTGTCAACATTAAGGTTATGTGATCATTCTTCTCTCGATCTAGCGATTTTTGTAAGACCATTTCGACATTTTTATTACCATCCGTGTCACTGTGTAGTTTCAGTATGAAATTATTGGTCGGATTCAATGTATAGCTTTGGAGACCATTGACGCCGACGTCTTGGTCATTTGCTGTCTCTAAAACGAAACGCGCCCCTGTTTGTGCCAATTCGTGTATCTCAAATTTAATTTCATTCTTTCGGAAAACAGGTGGGTTATCATTTATGTCTGTTATCTCTAACGTGACTGTGTAGAATTCCATGGGATCCTCTAACATGATCTGAAAATGTAGAGCGCATGGCGTAGTCTGCCTGCACAATGTCTCTCGGTCTATTCTCTCTTTGATAGAAAGGACTCCCCTGTCCTTGTTCAGCGCGATGTATTCTGTATCGTCTCCGGTATAAATGCGAGCTTTGCCCGTGTTCAGTCTTTTCAAATCCAACCCCAAATCTTGTGCTATGTTTCCAACAAAGGAGCCTTTGGGCATTTCTTCTGGAATTGAATAACTAACCTGCCCGTACGCTACTCCGAAACTGAAAACGCAGATGAATAATGGTACTTGCCATATCCTGATTTTCTCCATTTTCCTCGGAATAAATGGTACAACTACTGTATATCAGTTCTTCAAATTCAAATCTTCGGTAAGTATAGTAATCCAAATAGCGTACATCCAATTCGTTTAATACTCTGTGAACAAACAAAGGATATATCCTGTCTTGGTTTTCATGTTAACCGCACGACGGTCTCCGTTCGACTGTTCCTCTCGACGATGTATGGTCCAGAAGGGGAGGAACTGCTTAATATAATTTCACTCAGCTGCTACTCACTAACCAACAGCGGCACTACGAGTCAAACAACAGGAACTACACACAATATAAGTATATGTTTTTTTAAGCATTTAAAACGCAAATGGACTATCACGGAATAGTGGAATATGGAATATCACTATTTTGGAATAGTGTACTGCTTCTAAAATTAACAGCCTTACTGTTACTAAATACCAAATACTTCTACTTGTTAAAGCTAATTCTACAGTTATATTTCAGTTAATATACAGCATGTAGTGTATGAGTAATGTGGGCACAAACACGCAGTTCAATTCCATGGACACAATTACGCACACACTATGCGCAGTGTTAGTCAATACACCGGAGGCATTGCACTGCAAAAAATGACATTCCAAGTGGTTTTCTATCCGACATAAAATGATACGTGCTGAAAATAATAACGTATATAATAGAGTAAGTTACTTAAAATCCCTCACCTGATCCTCAGAGTCGTTAATCAGTTTCTCGCCGTGTGCATGCGGTAGAGTCTGTATTTCAGTGTTATCCAGACTGATGATGCTTTGATTACAAGGTCTGACATATTTCAGATCACTCTTTCTGGAGTCGGTTGTTCTGTAATGTTCGTAGTTGTACACATGCTGTAGAGTTCCTGTGCCACCTACATCTGCGTAAAGTGGCGGGTAATACGGAATAACCGGTAGATTTCCGTTGGATTTATAAAACATCCTGTCACGTTTCCATCTGTAACACTTGACTGACAGTATGGTTATTATTGAAACGATGAAGAGAAAAGAAACTACAGCCAGGGCCAAGACCAGGTAAAAAGTCAGGTTGTCATTGTACTCCTTGTCGTGCGTAAAATCACTGAACTCTGAGAGCACTTCAGGGAAGCTGTCCGCCAAAGCCACATTAACATTGACTGTAGCAGAGCGAGAGGGCTGTCCGTTGTCCTCCACAACAACACTGAGCTTTTGTTTTACGGCATCTTTATCATTTACTTGTCGAATGGTTCTTATTTCTCCATTCTGAGCCCCAACTTCAAACAGCGCTCGGTCTGTCGCTTTTAGGAGTTTGTATGAGAGCCAGCCATTCTGTCCAGAGTCCACATCAACAGCCACCACTTTGGTGACCAGATAGCCCACATCAGCTGAACGAGGAACAATCTCAGCCACCAAAGTTCCACTCGTTTGTACTGGATATAGAACCTGGGGTGCATTATCATTTTGATCTTGTATTATTATTTTAACACTAACATTGCTACTCAATGGAGGAGAGCCTCCGTCCTGCGCTTTTACGTGGAATGTGAAGGCTTTAACCTGCTCATAGTCAAACGACCGCACAGCATGAATTACACCACTCTCTGCATTAACAGAAACGTAAGACGACACAGGCACTCCGTTATTCGAGGACTCTTCTAATATGTATGACACGCGAGCATTTTGATTCCAGTCTGCGTCTCGCGCTCTAACAGTGAAAATCGACAGCCCCGGTGTGTTGTTTTCTGAAACAGAAGCTTCATACGAGCTCTTTACAAACACAGGCGCATTGTCGTTTACATCTGTTATTTTTAAAGACAAATCTGCGCGACTGGAGAGGGAGGGTACACCCTCATCCGAGCAGGTTACAGTTATGTTGTATTCAGAGTGTGTCTCCCGATCTAATTCACTATCAGTTACTATGCTGTAGAAACGATTTGATGTAGATTTGATTGCGAAAGGAATATTTTCATTGATAATACAGCTGACCTGACCATTGTTTTCCGAATCTGGATCATTCACGCTGATCATTGCGATCACTGTATTAGACGGAGCATCCTCGGCTATTGTACTGGATTTCGATATTGTGCTAATAATTGGACTGTTGTCATTTACATCTACAACATCTACAATTATTTTACAAGAATCCGAAAGTCCTCCTTCATCTCTACCCTCAACAAAAAACTGATAATTTCGTGCCTTTTCATAGTCGAGCTGACCGATCAAAGTAACTTCACCGGTTTTTCTATCAACCGAAAACATGTCAGATATACCTGCAATACTTCGTGACAAAGAGTATATCACGACATTGTTAGACCCATAGTCAGCATCAGTGGCACTGACTGCAGTCAGACGTGTCCCTTTAGGAGAGTTTTCACTAACAGACACTTTGTAAATGTCCTGCGTAAAAACTGGGGCATTGTCGTTTGCATCTAAAACAGTAATGTGTATTTGAACTGTCCCTGACATTTGTGGCTCTCCTCCATCAACTGCAGTATAAACTAACATCATGTTTTCCTGCTCCTCTCGGTCTAGAGGTTTCCGAAGAATCATTTCTACAATATTTCCACCATCTGGTTGCTGGTTTAATTTCAGTTGAAAATTATCAGTGGGTTTCAGAGTGTACGTTTGGAGACCATTGACACCAACATCCGGATCAACTGCTATCTCCAGAATGAAACTAGCACCGATTGCAGCATTTTCGCCTATCTCAAATTTCATATCGCTTTTTTCAAAACTGGGAGGATTGTCGTTAATATCGGTAATTTCTACTGTTACGCTATATAACTCCATAGGGTTCTCAAGAATTATCTGAAAATGTAAAGCACACGGAGATGTTTGTCCGCACAGTGCCTCTCGGTCTATTCTCTCTTTGATCAGAAGGATGCCCCTGTCCTTGTCTAGCGCAATATAGTCTGCCTGGTCACCCGTGAATATTCGACCCTTGCCTGTTTTCAGTCTTTTTATATCTAAGCCTAAATCTTGCACTATATTACCCACTAAAGAGCCCTTCGACATTTCCTCTGGAATGGAGTAACTGACCTGGCTATGCACCGAGCACAAAAAACGAATCAACATCAATACCAGTACGACTCGCTCCATTGTCCTGGCCGACATTTTTCTTTTCTGAAATCAGTCCAAAACGCAGTCTGTCCAGTCAGCAACACGTAGCCTAGATATTCGATATGACATATATTCCAAAGTAGTATTTTGCAGCGCCGTGATCTTAAACCAACATATCAATATGCAGCAAAAGAAAACAGTGTCCGACCCGATGTGTTCCCGAATACAGATACGGGGCTTACGGGGTGGCTTTCCTTCTTCATTCACTATGACGTTATGGGGAGGTTCCTTTAAAATGTTCACCCTGACCAACAGCGGCACTTAGAGTCCAATTTATCAAACTACACAATCTTCAAAAAAACATTATATACATTCCATCAAAATGACTTCGGTCATGTTAGTTAAACACAGGCCCATTAAACTGTGTGTGTGTGTGTGTGTGTGTGTGTGTGAGTGAGTGAGGTGAGTGAGGTGAGTGAGGTGAGTGAGGTGAGTGAGGTGAGTGAGGTGAGTGAGTGAGTGAGTGAGTGAGTGAGTGAGACGGAGAGAGAAAGAGAGTGTGTTTCAATTAAACACCAACTCAGTTGAAATCAATTCAGCACCAAGGTCAGCAACAACACTCCATTGACGAGATCAGTCACGTAATTTTGTTTACATAAGAAACGTGTGATATACAGAAATGTCTGAAGATGAGCTCACCTGATCGTCTGTATCCTCAATTATGAGCTTTTCTCTGTGCGCATGCTGCAGTGTAAGGGTTCCGTTGGTGTTGAGACTAATTATGCTCTGACTGCAAGGTCGCATATGTTTCAGATCACTCTTTGGAGAGTCTGTTGTTCTGCACACCTCATAATTATACACGTGCTGTAAAGTTCCTGTGTTTCCAGCGTCTGCGTAAAGAGGCGGGTAATACGGTATAACAGGGAGATGTCCGTTGGATTTATAAAACATCCGCTCTCGTCTCCACCTGTAGCATTTCACTGAAAAAATCGCAATGATAGACACGATAAAAAGACAAGAAACTACCGCTAAGGCTAAGACTAGATAAAAGGTGAGATTGTCATTATATTCCTTGTCATGCGTAAAATCACTGAACTCTGAGAGCACTTCTGGAAAGCTGTCCGCCAATGCCACGTTAACATTGACTGTTGCGGACCGAGAGGGCTGACCGTTGTCCTCCACTACAACAGTAAGCTTTTGCTTTACAGCATCCTTATCAGTGATTTGGCGGATAGTTCTTATTTCTCCATTCTGAGCGCCCACTTCAAACAAAGCCCTCTCCATGTTTTTTTGTAGTTTGTATGAGAGCCAGGCATTCTGTCCAGAGTCCACATCTACAGCCACAACTTTTGTCACAAGATAGCCCACATCTGCTGAACGAGGCACAATTTCAGCAACGAGGGAGCTGCCTGTATGCACTGGATATAGCACTTGAGGGGCGTTGTCATTCTGGTCCTGAATACTAATTCTCACACTCACATTACTGTTCCGTGGGGGTGAGCCTCCATCCTGGGCTCTAACGTGAAACTGAAAATCTTTTATTTGTTCGTAGTCAAAAGAGCGCAATGCGTTAATTACTCCACTGTCAGCATTAACAGATACATAACCTGAGACAGATGCTCCATTTATTGTGGATTCCTCTAGCATATATGAGATACGCGCATTCTGGTTCCAATCTGCGTCTTGTGCGCGAATGGCGAATATGGAGAGACCCGGTGAGTTGTTCTCTAAAATTGAGGCCTCATATGAACTTTTTTCAAACACAGGCGCGTTGTCATTTACATCGGATATTTGCAAGGAGAGGGTGACTGTGTTGGAGAGCGAAGGCACTCCCTCATCAGTGCACGTCACCGTGATGTTATAATCTTTCTGTCTCTCCCTATCTAAGTCGTTGTCAGTCACCAAACTGAAAAAATGGTTTGATGTTGATTTAAGTGTAAACGGTAAATTGTCGTCTATGGAACAGTGGACTTTTCCGTTTTCTCCAGAGTCTGCGTCCTGCACGTTTAGTATAGCTACAGCTGTACCTGTTTTTGAGTCTTCAGATATTGCTTTTGATTTCGACATAATACTTATGCCTGGCTTATTATCATTTATATCATTCACATTAATCATAACTTTACAAACATCAGAGTGTCCCCCATGATCTCTAGCCTGGATATTCAATTGATAGTATTTCTGTTTTTCATAATCAATGCTTCCAATTAATCTCACCACTCCTTCTCGAGAGTCAATGTCAAACAAAGAATTTGCATCCTCTGAGGAAACAGAATATGATACTACGCCATGTGAGCCTTGGTCGGCGTCAGATGCACTAACTGTAGTTAAAATGGTGCCTAGTGGAGAATTTTCTGCTACGGCTGCCTTGTAGACGGACTGAGAACAGACTGGTGCGTTGTCATTTGCATCTAACACTGTGATCTGTATCTGCATTGTTCCTGACATTTGGGGGTCTCCTCCATCCAAAGCCGTCAAAATTAATGACAAATGTTCATTTAACTCCCGATCTAGTGACTTTTGTAAAACCATTTCTATATTTTTAGTACCCTCTGGGTCACTATGTAGTTTCAGCACGAAATTATCGTTGGGATTCAATGAATAGCTTTGGAGACCGTTAATACCAACATCGTGGTCTTTAGCTCTCTCTAAAACAAAACGGGCGCCTGTCTGCGCAAACTCATTGATCTCAAATTTAATTTCATTCTGTCTGAAAACGGGGGGATTATCATTTATGTCTGTTATCTCTACCATGATTGTGTAGAATTCCATGGGATCCTCTAGCATGATCTGAAAATGTAGAGCGCATGGCGTAGTCTGACCGCACAATGTCTCTCGGTCGATTCTTTCTTTGATAGAAAGGACTCCCCTGTCCTTGTTCAGCGCGATGTATTCTGTATCCTCTCCGGTATAAATGCGAGCTCTGCCAATGCTCAGTCTTTTCAAATCCAATCCCAAATCTTGCGCTATGTTTCCAACAAATGAGCCTTTGGGCATTTCCTCAGGAATTGAATAACTAACCTGTCCGTACACTAGCCCTAAATTGAAAACGCAGATGAATAATACTACTTGCCATATTCCGATTTTCTCCATTTTCCTCGAAAAAAATGCTGCAAATACTGTCTACCAGCTCTTCAAATGCAAATATTCGACGAGTATAGTAATCCCAAAAGCGTACATCCAATTCGTTTAATACTCCGGGATCAAACAAAAGAGATATCCTGTCTTGGTTTTCATGTTAACAGTACGACGGCCTGCGTCCAACTGTTCCTCTAGACAATGTATGATCCCAGGTGGGAGGAACTGCTTAATATATTTTCACTCAGCTGCTACTCACTAACCAACAGCGGCACTACGAGTCAAACCACAGGAACTACACATGATTTAAGTCTATGTTTTTGTTTTGAGAAATTACAACGTAAGTGCACTCATATAAAGAATGAGAAGTGCAAATCAGTAATTTTGAATAGTGTACGTCTATCGTTTCTACATGTAACAGCCGTACTGTTACTAAATATCTCTACCCGTTGAGGCTAATTCCACAGTGATATTTCAGTTAATACACTGAATGTAATGTATTAGAAATGCGGGAATAAGTACGCAAATACGTGTGTATTTAACTAATTTGCATAGACACAATTAAGCACGCACTATGTACAGTATTGCAAACACATGGGGTTGAAAAATACTGCACTCTGAATTGCACACTGCGAGTCACACTTCAAGTGGCTTTCTATTAAGGATTCAATGCATACCGAAATACAAACATGGTATGAAAATAATATTATAATTATATAAAGTAAGTTGCTTAAAATCCCTCACCTGATCAGAGTCGTCAATCAGTTTCTCGCCGTGCGCATGCGGTAGAGTCTGTATTTCAGTGTTATCCAGACTGATGATGCTTTGATTACAAGGTCTGACATATTTCAGATCACTCTTTCTGGAGTCGGTTGTTCTGTAATGTTCGTAGTTGTACACATGCTGTAGAGTTCCTGTGCCCCCTACGTCTGCGTAAAGGGGCGGGTAATATGGAATAACCGGTAGATTTCCGTTGGATTTATAAAACATCCTGTCACGTTTCCATCTGTAACATTTGACTGACAGTATGGCTATTATTGACACGATGAAGAGAAAAGAAACAACAGTCAGGGCCAAGACGAGATAAAAAGTCAGGTTGTCATTGTATTCCTTGTCGTGCGTAAAATCATTGAACTCCGAGAGGACTTCAGGAAAGCTGTCCGCCAAAGCCACATTAACATTGACTGTAGCTGAGCGAGAGGGCTGTCCGTTGTCCTCCACTACAACACTGAGCTTTTGCTTCACTGTATCTTTATCATTTACTTGTCGAATGGTTCTTATTTCTCCATTCTGTGCACCAACTTCAAACAAGGCTCTGTCTGTCGCTTTTAGGAGTTTATAAGAGAGCCAAGCATTCTGTCCAGAGTCCACATCAACAGCCACCACTTTGGTGACCAGATAGCCCACATCAGCTGAACGAGGAACAATCTCAGCGACCAAAGATCCGCTCGTTTGTACTGGATATAGAACCTGGGGTGCATTATCATTCTGATCTTGTATTATTATTTTAACACTAACATTGCTACTCAGTGGTGGAGAGCCTCCGTCCTGCGCTTTTATGTGGAATGTGAATGATTTAATCTGCTCATAATCGAATGACCGCACAGCATGAATTACACCACTCTCTGCATTAACAGAAACATAAGACGACACAGGCACTCTATTATTCGAGGACTCTTCTAATATGTATGACACGCGAGCATTTTGATTCCAGTCTGCGTCTCGCGCTCTAACAGTGAAAATCGACAGGCCCGGTGTGTTGTTTTCTAAAATATAAGCCTTATACGAGCTCTTTTCAAACACAGGCGCATTGTCGTTTATATCGGTTATTTTTAAAGACAAATCTGCGCGGCTGGAGAGGGAGGGCACACCCTCATCCGAACATGTTACAGTTATGTTGTATTCAGAGTTTTCCTCCCGATCTAATTCACTATCAGTTACTATGCTGTAGAAACGATTAGACGATGGATTGATAGCAAATGGAATGTGTTTATTGATACTGCAGCTCACCTGGCCATTATTGCCGGAGTCCGGATCATTCACGCTGATCATAGCAATTACTGTATTAAGTGGGGCATTCTCAGCTGTTGTGCTGGACTTAGATATAGTGCTAATAACTGGACTGTTGTCATTTATGTCTATAACATCCACAATAATTTTGCAGGAATCTAAAAAACCCCCTTCATCTTTACCCTCAACAAAAAACTGATAATTTCGTGTTCTTTCATAGTCCAGTTGACCGATCAACATAACTTCTCCATTACGCCTGTCTACAGAAAACATGTCGGATATACTAGCAGCGCTTCGTGACAGAGAGTAGGTGACTATGTTGTTTGAGCCATTGTCAGCATCAGTGGCGCTTACTGTGGTCAATTGCGCTCCCTTCGGAGAGTTTTCATTTACAGAGACTTTGTAAATCTGCTGCGTAAAAACTGGGGCATTATCGTTTACATCTAACACAGTAACGTGTATTTTCACGGTCCCTGACATCTGTGGTTCTCCTCCATCAACTGCAGTCAACACCAGCGTCATATCGTCCTTTCTCTCTCGGTCCAGGGATTTCTGGAGAACCATTTCGACTGTCTTCCCACCGTCTGGCTGCTGATTTAATTTCAGTTGAAAATTATCCGTAGGATTTAGGGTGTAGGTTTGGAGACCATTTGTACCAACATCCGGATCAACTGCTATCTCCAACATGAAACGAGCACCAATTGCAGCATTTTCACTTATCTCAAATTTCATTTCACTCCTTTCAAAACTGGGAGCATTATCGTTAATATCTGTAATTTCTACCGTCACACTGTATAACTCCATCGGGTTCTCAAGAATTATCTGAAAATGTAAAGCGCATGGCGATATTTGCCCGCACAGCGCTTCTCTGTCTATTCTCTCTTTGATCAGAAGGATGCCCTTGTCCTTGTCTAGCGCAATATAGTCTGCCTGGTCACCCGTGAATATTCGGCCCTTGCCTGTTTTCAGTCGTTTTATATCTAAGCCCAAATCTTGCACTATATTACCTACTAAAGAGCCCTTCGACATTTCTTCTGGAATGGAGTAACTGACCTGCCCGTGCACACAACAGAGATCGAACATCACCACTAATACCAGTATGCTCCGCGCCATTGTCCTGGTCGACATTTTTCTTTTCAGATTTCAATCCAAAATACAGCCTTTCCCGTCAGCAGAACGTAGATATCCAATTAGCCATGTATTCCAATATAGCTCTGTGTAGCGCCGTTGTCTTACACCAAGGTATCAACTTGCAACGAAAGAAACAGTGCCCGACTCGAGGTGTTTTCCCGAATACGGATACGGGTTAAGGCTGTCTTTCTTTCTTTGATTCACTGTGACGTTATGGGGAGGTACCTCTAAAATGTCAGCCAAATCTAAAACCCTGACCAACAGCGGCACTTAGAGTCCAACCTATCACACTACACAAATAAAAAAGTATTGTGAAATGTCATACACATGAGCAGTGAGCACATATTACAAAACGTAATCAGAGTTATAAACATAATACACATGACACCGGAAAAATGTCCATTATAGAGTTATGCATTTAAATGTATAAAGGCGTGTGTGTCAGGTCAGTGTGTATGTATGTGTGTGTGTGTGTGTGTGTGTGTGTGTGTGTGTGTGTGTGTGTGTGCGTGTAAGTGAGTGGACGAGAGAGAGAGAGAGAGAGAGACTTAGAGAGCCTTGTTCGACTGGTTCATTTCAGCACCAAGGCCAGCGACAACACTAGATCAACTCTAACATTTGTATTCGAGATAAATTACTTCCCTTTATTTACATACTGAAAGTGTGATGTAAAACAACCCAGAAATGTTTACAAATATTCTCACCTTATCGTCTGTATCCTCAATTATGAACTTTTCTCTGTGCGCATGCGGCAGTGTAAGGGTTCCGTTGGTGTTTAGACTAATTATGCTCTGACTGCAAGGTCGCATATGTTTCAGATCACTCTTTCGAGAGTCTGTTGTTCTGCACACCTCATAATTATACACGTGCTGTAAAGTTCCTGTGTTTCCAGCGTCTGCGTAAAGAGGCGGGTAATACGGTATAACAGGGAGATGTCCGTTGGATTCATAAAACATCCGCTCTCGTCTCCACCTGTAGCATTTCACTGAAAAGATCGCAATGATAGACACGATAAAAAGACAAGAAACTACCGCCAAGGCTAAGACGAGATAAAAGGTGAGGTTTTCATTATATTCCTTGTCGTGCGTAAAATCACTGAACTCTGAGAGCACTTCTGGAAAGCTGTCTGCCAAAGCCACATTCACATTGACTGTAGCAGAGCGAGAGGGCTGACCGTTGTCCTCCACTACAACAGTGACTTTCTGTTTAACAGCATCTTTATCAGTGATTTGGCGAATAGTTCTTATTTCTCCATTCTGAGCCCCAACTTCAAACAGCGCCCTCTCTGTGTTTTTCTGTAGTTTGTATGAGAGCCAGGCATTCTGTCCAGAGTCCACATCTACAGCCACAACTTTTGTCACAAGATAGCCCACATCTGCTGAACGTGGCACGATTTCAGCAACGAGGGAGCTGCCTGTATGCACTGGATATAGCACTTGAGGGGCGTTGTCATTTTGGTCCTGAATAATAATTCTCACACTCACATTACTGCTCCGTGGGGGTGAGCCTCCATCCTGGGCTCTAACGTGAAACTGAAAATCTTTGATTTGTTCGTAGTCAAAAGAACGCAATGCATTAATTACTCCACTGTCAGCATTAACAGATACGTAAGCTGAGACAGATGCTCCATTTATTGTGGATTCCTCTAGCATGTACGAGATACGAGCATTCTGGTTCCAATCTGCGTCTTGAGCGCTAATGGCGAAAATAGAAAGACCCGGTGAGTTGTTCTCTAAAATTGAGGCCTCATATGAACTTTTTTGAAATACAGGCGCGTTGTCATTTACATCTGATATTTGCAAGGAGAGGGTGACGCTGTTGGAGAGCGATGGTACTCCTTCATCAGTGCACGTCACCGTGATGTTATAATCTTTCTGCCCCTCCCGATCCAACTCGTTATCTGTGACCAGACTAAAAAAGTTGCTTGATGTGGATTTGAGTGAAAACGGTATATTGTCGTTTATAAAACACTGGACCTTTCCGTTTTCTCCAGAGTCTGGGTCTTGTACACCAAGTATAGCTACAGCTGTATCTTTTTTTGAATCCTCAGATATCGCTTTTGACTTCGACATAATAGTTATGACGGGTTTATTATCATTTATATCATTAACACTGATCATCACTTTACATACATCAACATGTCCACCGTGATCTCTTGCTTGAATGTTTAATTGGTAATATTTCTGTTTTTCATAATCAATATTTCCAATTAATTTTACCACTCCTTCGCGGGGGTCAACGTCAAACAGTGAATTTGCTCCTTCTGTCGAAACTGAATATGACACTATTCCATGTAAACCTTGGTCGGCGTCCGACGCACTAACTGTAGTTAAAAGGGTGCCTAGTGGTGCATTTTCTGCTACGGCTGCCTTGTATACTGACTGAGAGCAGACTGGTGCGTTGTCATTCGCATCCAACACTGCGATCTCAATCTGCATTGTTCCAGACAGTTGAGGATCTCCTCCATCCAAAGCCGTCAACATTAATGTTAAATGACCATTTTTCTCTCGATCTAGTGACTTTTGTAAGACCATTTCTACATTTTTGTGGCCGTCTGCGTCACTATGTAACTGTAAAACGAAATGATCTGACGGATTCAGTGTATAGCTTTGGAGACCATTGACGCCGACGTCTTGGTCATTTGCTCTCTCTAAAACGAAACGCGCCCCTGTTTGTGCCAATTCGTTTATTTCAAATTTAATTTCATTCTGTCTGAAAACGGGGGGATTGTCATTTATGTCTGTTATCTCGACCGTGACTGTGTAGAATTCCATGGGATCCTCTAGCATGATCTGAAAATGTAGAGCGCATGGCGTAGTCTGCCCGCACAATGTCTCTCGGTCTATTCTCTCTTTGATAGAAAGGACTCCCCTGTCCTTGTTCAGCGCGATGTATTCTGTATCATCTCCTGTGTGAATGCGCGCTTTGCCCTTGTTCAGTCTTTTCAAATCCAACCCCAAATCTTGTGCTATGTTTCCGATAAAGGAGCCTTTAGGGATTTCTTCTGGAATTGAATAGCTAACCTGTCCAAGCACTAAACCTAGACCTAAAACGCAAAAGAATAATAGTACTTGCCATGTCCTGTTTTTGCCCATCGTTATTTTGTGTTCTCAAAAGCTTCCTTAAACTGAAACCTTCGCGAGAATAGTAATCCAAATTGCCTCCTCCAAAGGTCCTTTAATATTCCCGAAACAAACAAAAGAATGATCCCGTCTTGCTGTTCATGTTAACAGTACAACGGTCTGCGTTCGACTGCTCCTCTCGACAATATGGAGACGAGTGGGAGGAACTGCCTGATATATTTTCGTTCAGCTGCAGCGCACTAACCAACAGCGTCACTACGAGTCCAATAAGACGAACTACAAGCCACTTAAATGCAGAGGAAGACTTTTCAAGAATTAATATTTTAGGAGCAATAACTGCAAATTAGGGTGGTGAAAAAAAGTAGAACCACATGTGAAAATGGCATAAGAATGACTGTTAGCATGGATGGAGGTTATACATGTCTTCCAGAGGATGGACACTATAGCACAATTCTTTTGAAACGTTTCTGATAACAAATAAACGATGGTCACACTGCAACTCACAATATTGGATTTTACACAATAATAAAAGGAATGTCTTTTCTTTAAAAAGAAAAGAAAATGTTCATCATATACTCTAGTAGACTATTATAGCATAGCATAGTATAGTAGAAAACCTCAAACCCCTCACCTGATCGTCAGTGTCGTCAATCAATTTGTCGCCGTGCGCATGCGGTAGAGTCTGTATTTCAGTATTGTCCAGACTGATGATGCTTTGATTACAAGGTCTGACATATTTCATATCACTCTTTCTGGAGTCGTTTGTTCTGTAATGTTCGTAGTTGTACACATGCTGTAGAGTTCCTGTGCCCCCTACGTCTGCGTAAAGGGGCGGGTAATACGGAATAACGGGTAGATTTCCGTTGGATTTATAAAACATTCGATCACGTTTCCATCTGTAGCATTTCACTGATAGTATGGCTATTATGGACACGATGAAAAGAAAAGAAACTACAGCCAGGGCCAAGACGAGATAAAACGTCAGATTGTCATTGTACTCCTTGTCGTGCGTAAAATCACTGAACTCTGAGAGCACTTCAGGAAAGCTGTCCGCCAAAGCCACATTCACATTGACAGTAGCAGAGCGAGAGGGCTGTCCGTTGTCCTCCACTACAACAGTAAGTTTTTGCTTCACAGCATCTTTATCATTTACTTGTCGGATGGTTCTTATTTCTCCATTCTGTGCACCAACTTCGAACAGCGCTCTGTCTGTCGCTTTTAGGAGTTTATAAGAGAGCCAGGCATTTTGTCCAGAGTCCACATCAACAGCCACTACTTTGGTGACAAGATAGCCCACATCAGCTGAACGAGGCACAATTTCAGTAACGAGGGAGCCACTAGTCTGTACTGGATAAAGAATTTGTGGCGGGTTGTCGTTTTGGTCCTGAATAAGTATAACAACGCTAACATTGCTACTCAGTGGAGGAGAACCACCATCCTGTGCTTTTACGCGCAAATGGAAAGATTTCAGCTGCTCATAATCAAATGAGCGGAAAGCATTAATGACACCGCTCTCAGCGTTGACAGACACATAAGAGGAAACGGATACTCCATTAACAGAGGATTCCTCTAATATGTAAGACACTCGGGCATTCTGGTTCCAGTCTGCGTCTTTGGCCAACAGCCTGAAAATGGAGATGCCCGGTGTGTTGTTTTCTACAACCGAGGCCTCATACGAGCTCTTTTCAAACATGGGCGCGTTGTCATTGACGTCTGATACTTGTAATGAGAGGCTGATGCTGCTGGAGAGCGACGGCAAACCTGCATCGTTGCATGTCACTGTGATATTATACACTGAATTAATTTCTCTATCTAAATCAGCATCTGTAACGAGGCTGTAAAACCCATTTGTTGTTGTTTTCAGTGTAAATGGTAAATTGTCTGTAGTTAAGCACTGAACTCGTCCGTCTTCTCCAGAATCTGGATCCTGTACTTTAAACATGCCAACTACAACTCCTGGCTTTGCATCTTCAGCAATTTTACTTGGCATTGATAATATACTGATGAAGGGTGCGTTATCATTCGTGTCTAAAACATCGATTTGTACTTTACACGAATCAGTAAGACCCCCTTCATCACTCGCTTGCACATCTATTTCGTAATGTCGAGCCTTTTCATAATCAATTGTTCCTTTCAACTTCAACACTCCACTTTTCTCATCTATTTCAAACATGTCGCGTGTTTCATCCATAATATTTGTTATGGAATATATAATGTCTCCGTATGAGCCCTGGTCAGCATCTGAAGCAGTGACTGCTGATAAAATTGTGCCTTTTGGCACATTCTCTTCAATACTTGCCCTATAAATCGGCTGCGTAAATACAGGCGCATTATCATTTGCATCTAAGACAGTGATATGAATCTGCGCAGTGCTAGATAACTGTGGGTCTCCTCCATCTACAGCTGTTAAAACCAGTGACAAAGTATCTTCCTTTTCTCGGTCTAAAGGCTTCTGTAAAACCATTTCCACAAATTTCTTACCATCTGGCTGGTTTTTCAATTTAAGCAAAAAATTATCATTAGTATTCAAATAATAGCTCTGAAGATTGTTCACACCAACATCAGCATCGTTTGCCCTCTCTAACACAAATTTGGCCCCAATAACCGCCGATTCACTGATTTTAAACTTCATTTCATTCTTTTCGAAGCTTGGGGGGTTATCATTTATGTCTGTGATTTCAACATTAATGCTGTATAATTCCACGGGATTCTCAAGAATAATCTGAAAATGCAGGGCGCATGGTGTCTTTTGTCCACACAATGTCTCCCTGTCTATCCTCTCCTTGATGAGCAGAAGCCCTCTGTCTTTATTCAGCTCAATGTATTCAGTGTTGTCCTCAGTATACATACGTGCTTTCCCCGATTTCAGTCTTTTTAAATCTAAACCCAAATCCTGCGCGATGTTTCCGACCAAAGAACCTTTCGACATCTCCTCGGGAACAGAATAGCTGACCTGCCCATGCACCGAACAGACGAAGAAGAGCAAAGCGAACAATACTTGCCGCACGACGGTGATGTCCGACATTTTCTCTTTGTGAGAGATATTTAACACGATGCAATCCGTAAAAGAAAGGTATTCCAAATCGTCCTCCCCTGTTGATAATAACACCGTTTTTTGTCCTTTGAATAGCCAGAATTACATATCCACGTCCTCTACCATAGTGTCCTGACTGTTCCCTGTTCTCCGGCGGTGTTTGTAAGATTATTTTTCTGTCTCTTATGTTGAGGTGATAAAGGGAGGGATTGTCGGAATCCATACACACACAATTCTAGACGCTAACCAACAGCGGCGCTCTGAGTCAGATCTGTTGAACTACACATTTTTAGCATGGGAAGAATTAATCGATGTAGCTGTTAAAGTTTGATAATAATATCATGTGAAGAGAAACATAACAAGAGTTGTCACAAATTCACTCAAATGACAAAGAGCCTTCACCGTCATTAGCTACTCTTCAAGCCTAACCAAAGGCCCCGAGCTCTACTACAAGTCCCACAAGATGAACTTCACGCCACTGATATGGAGGGGGTGACTTTTAAAGAATGTATAGGCCTATTTCAGGTGCAAGTAATGCAAATCAGTGATACTATAAAAGGTAAGAAGTAGAACCACGAATTAAAAATCATTAGACTGTCAGTATGGACGTTGTACATGTCTATGAACAACTCTAATAAAAATATGCTTCACATTTAATATCTGAAAAAATTATGGTCGCATTACCAACAGTGGAACTTCCGCACAAACAAGAACAGCAACCTTTTGCAAATAAATTCATTACATCATCTCTGACTGAACTGATTTAAATACAATACCAAATAAAACAAACCAAGTTGTTCATACAATATTATAGTATAGCATAGCACAGCATTGCATAGTAGAAAATATATTTTTGCTTCGAAAATCCCTCACCTGATCGTCAGTGTCGTCAATCAGTTTCTCGCCGTGCGCATGCGGTAGAGTCTGTATTTCAGTGTTATCCAGACTGATGATGCTTTGATTACAAGGTCTGACATATTTCAGATCACTCTTTCTGGAGTCGGTTGTTCTGTAATGTTCGTAGTTGTACACATGCTGTAGAGTTCCTGTGCCACCTACGTCTGCGTAAAGGGGTGGGTAATACGGAATAACCGGTAGATTTCCGTTGGATTTATAAAACATCCTGTCACGTTTCCATCTGTAGCATTTCACTGATAGTATGGCTATTATGGACACGATGAAGAGAAAGGAAACTACAGCCAGGGCCAATACGAGGTAAAAAGTCAGGTTGTCATTGTATTCTTTGTCGTGCGTAAAATCACTGAACTCCGACAGCACTTCAGGGAAGCTGTCTGCCAGAGCCACATTCACATTGACTGTAGCTGAGCGAGAGGGCTGTCCGTTGTCCTCCACTACAACAGTGAGCTTTTGCTTCACAGCATCTTTATCATTAACTTGTCGAATGGTTCTTATTTCTCCATTCTGAGCCCCAACTTCAAACAGCGCTCTGTCTGTCACTTTCTGAATTTTATAAGAGAGCCAGGCATTCTGTCCAGAGTCCACATCAACAGCAACTACTTTGGTGACCAGATAGCCCACATCAGCTGAACGAGGCACGATTTCCGTTACAAGGGAGCCACTGGTATGTACTGGATAAAGAATTTGTGGTGCGTTGTCGTTTTGGTCCTGAATAAGTATAACGACGCTAACATTGCTACTCAGTGGAGGAGAACCACCATCCTGCGCTTTTACGCGGAAATGGAAAGATTTGAGTTGTTCATAATCAAACGAGCGGACTGCATTAATGACACCGCTCTCAGCATTGACAGACACATAAGACGAGACAGAGACTCCATTAACAGAGGATTCCTCCAATATGTAAGACACGCGGGCATTCTGGTTCCAGTCTGCGTCTTTGGCTAACAGCCTGAAAATTGAGATGCCCGGTGTGTTGTTTTCTACAACCGAGGCCTCATACGAGCTCTTTTCAAACATGGGCGCGTTGTCATTGACGTCTGATACTTGTAATGAGAGGCTGATGCTGCTGGAGAGCGACGGCAACCCCGCATCGTTGCACGTCACTGTGATATTATACACTGAATTAATTTCTCTATCTAAATCAGCATCTGTAACGAGGCTGTAAAACCCATTTGTTGTCGTTTTTAGTGTAAATGGTAAATTATCCATGATTAAGCACTGAACTCTACCGTCCTCTCCAGAATCCGGATCCTGCACTTTAAACATGCCTACTACAACCCCAGGCTTCCAATCTTCAGCAATAACGTTTGACATTGATAATACATTGATTGTGGGTGCGTTGTCATTCGTGTCTAAAACATCGAGCTGAACTTTACACAAATCTGTTAGACCCCCTTCATCACTAGCTTGAACATGTATCTCATAATGTCGCACCTTTTCATAATCTACTTTTCCTGTTGACTGTAATACTCCGGTTTTCTCACCTATTTCAAACATGTCGCGTGTTTCATCCATAATGTTTGTTATGGAATATGTGATATCTCCATTAGACCCTTGGTCAGCGTCGGACGCACTGACCGTTGTTATAACTGTGCCTTTTGCTACATTCTCTGTTATACTGGCCTTGTAAATCGGCTGCGTAAAAACAGGCGCATTATCATTTACGTCTAGGACAGTGATGTGTATCTGTGCCGTGCCAGATAACTGTGGGTCTCCTCCATCAACGGCCGTTAAGACCAATGTCAACATTTCTTGCTTTTCTCGATCTAAGGGCTTCTGCAAAGCCATCTCCACAATTTTTCTTCCATCTGGCTGGTTTTTTAATTTCAGCACAAAATTATCATTGGTATTTAAAGAGTAGCTCTGAAGATCATTCACTCCAACATCAGCATCATTTGCCCTCTCTAATACAAACTTGGCCCCGATAACTGCCGATTCGCTGATTTTAAACTTAATTTCATTATTTTCGAAACTCGGAGGGTTATCGTTTATGTCTGTGATTTCAACATTAATGCTGTATAATTCCATTGGATTCTCAAGGATAATCTGGAAATGCAGGGCGCATGGCGTCCTCTGTCCGCACAATGTCTCTCTGTCTATTCTCTCCTTGATAAGCAGGATCCCTCTGTCTTTATTCAGCTCGATGTATTCAGTACTGTCCTCACTATAAATACGTGCTTTCCCCGATCTCAGCCTTTTCAAATCTAAACCCAAATCCTGCGCTATGTTACCGACTAACGAACCTTTCGACATCTCCTCGGGAACAGAATAGCTAACCTGCCCATGCACCGAATAGAGGAAGATGAGCAGAGCGAACAATACTTGCCGCACGACGGTGATGTCCGACATTTTCTCTTTGTGAGATATTTAACACGATGCAATCCGTGAAAGAAAGCCAAGGTATTCCTTTGTCCTGCTCGTCCTATTGATAACAACACATGTTTTTGTCGTTTGAATAGCCAGAAAAAGATCAAAAGATCAACGTCCTCGACCGTATAGTGCCCTGGCTGTTCCCTGTTCTCCAGCGATGTTTGTAAGATTATTTTTCTGTCTCTTATGCTGAGATGATAAAGGGAGGGACTGTCAGAGTCCATAGACAAAATCCTACACGCTGACCAACAGCGGCACTCTGAGTCAGATCTGTTGAATTACACGTACTACGAAACAACTAGTCTATGTCAACTCTCAAGTACCACGATACACATTATCTTGATTATTACTGGGAGCCTGCATGTAACCAAACCAAACGCTAGCGTCATACATATAACGTTTCATAACAGTATGTCTAATCATTTTTATCAAATGCTTGACAAAGGAAAATTAATAAAATGTATTAAAGCACTTCACCAAACTCATGTCTATGAAATAATAAAGTCTGTCTGTGTGTGTGTGTGTGTTTCTGTGTCTGTGTCTGTGGGTGTGTCTTTGTGCGCGCACAAGGGGCTGAAGGCTCGACGACAAACAATCGAATATAAAATCCAGGGTGACATTTCTCAACCGTGTATAGAAATTAAGGAAAAGTTAATGCATGTTGCGCTCACCTGATAGTCTGGGTCTTCCATGACCAGTTTGTCTCTCTGCGCATTCCGTAGAGTCAGAGTTCCACTAGTATCCAGACTAATGATGCTCTGACTAGAGGGTCTGCTGTATTTCAGATCACTTTTTCTTGAGTCAGTGGTGCGACACACCTCATAGTTGTACACGTGTTGCAGTGTACCCGTGCCCCCAACGTCTGCGTAAAGGGGTGGGTAGTATGGAATTACTGGAAGCTGTCCATTAGATTTGTAAAACATCCGATCGCGTCTCCATCTGTAGCATTTCACTGACAGTATGGCTATAAGAGAAACGACGAAGAGGAAAGACACCACCGCCAGCGCCAAAACAAGATAGAATGTAAGATTGTCATTGTATTCCTTGTCATGCGTAAAGTCAGTAAATTCCGACAGCACCTCTGGAAAACTGTCCGCAACTGCCACATTGACGTTGACTGTAGCTGAGCGAGAGGGCTGTCCGTTGTCTTCGACTATAACTGTTAGTTTTTGTTTCATTGCATCCTTGTCAGTCACCTGGCGAACAGTCCTTATTTCTCCATTCTGAGCGCCTACTTCAAACAGGGCTCTGTCGGTGGCTTTTACAAGTTTATATGACAGCCAGGCATTCTGCCCAGAGTCCACATCCACAGCCACCACTTTGGTGACCAGATAGCCCACATCTGCTGACCGAGGCACAATTTCTGCCAGAATAGAACTACTTGTCTGTACTGGATAAAGAATTTGCGGTGCGTTGTCATTTTGATCTTGGATGACTATTTTAACGCTAACATTGCTTATTAAGGGAGGTGAGCCTCCATCTTGGGCCTTCACACGGAACTGAAAGTATTTTATCTGCTCGTAATCAAAAGAACGCACTGCGTGTATGACTCCACTCTCAGCATTGACTGACACATACGAAGAGACAGCTACTCCATTAATCTTGCTGTCATCCAGAATATAGGAGACGCGGGCATTCTGCTTCCAGTCTGCGTCTACGGCCCTGACTGCAAATATAGAGAGGCCTGGCGAGTTGTTTTCAACAATAGATGCCTCATATGCGCTCTTTTCGAACAGAGGTGCGTTATCATTTACATCTGTAATCTTTAAGGTGAGAGTGATGGTGCTGGAAAGCGATGGAACACCTTCATCAGAACACGTCACAGTAATATTATACTCGGACTCTGTTTCTCGGTCCAGTGCACTGTCAGTGACAATACTGTAGAAACCATTTGATGTTGACTTGATGGCAAAGGGAATGTTGTCATTAATTCCACAGTGCACCTCGCCATTTTTATCAGAATCCGGATCATTCACACGAATCATTGCTGTAACTGTGCTTGTAGGGGAATCTTCATTTACTGAAATAGACTGCGATACAACAGTAATAATAGGGCTGTTGTCATTGACGTCAGTTACATCCACTATTATTTTACTTGAGTCTGACAATCCACCATTATCAACTGCTTCTATATCAATCTGATAATATTTGGCTGTTTCATAATCTACCTGACCCACTAAAATTATGTCACCGTTTTCCTCTATATGAAACAAATCAGATACGCCATCGAGGCTGTTTGAAATGAAATAACTTACTTGTCCGTTGCTTCCTTTATCTGCATCGGACGCACTGACAGAAGTAACCGATGTTCCTTTTTTGGAATCTTCAGGTATTATGCTTTTATAGACAGATTTTGTAAAAACAGGAGCGTTGTCATTAGCATCTAACACAGTGATATATATCTGAACTGTACCCGACATAAGGGGCTCACCGCCATCCATAGCTGTCAGAAGAAGCGATATATTCTCCTCTTTCTCGCGATCTAGTTGCGTCTTTAAAACCATTTCTACCTTTTTACTACCATCCGCTTGATTATGTAGTTTCAATGCAAAGTTATCTGATGGTTTTAATGTATAGCTCTGAAGGCCGTTGATACCAATGTCGAGATCCATTGCTTTGTCCAATACAAATTTTGATCCTACTACTGCTGATTCAAGTATTTCAAACCGTTTCTCGCTATTTCTAAATGTTGGTGCATTATCATTTACATCGGTAATCTCTACTGTTACTCTATATAACTCCATTGGATTTTCAAGAATGATCTCAAAATGAAGAGCGCAAGGCGTAGTCTGTGCGCATAATGCCTCTCGGTCTATTCTCTCTTTGATAACGAGGACTCCCCTGTCTTTATTCAGCTCGATGTATTCGATGTTACCCCCCGTAAAAACACGCGCTTTACCTGATTTCAGTCGTTTCAGGTCCAATCCTAAATCCTGCGCTATGTTACCGACAACAGAGCCTTTAGCCATCTCCTCAGCAATGGAGTAACTGACTTGCCCGTGCACTGATCCAAGTAAGATGACGGACAGGAACAATAGGACTTGCCGTGCCATTATTCTGGACGAAAAATTGTGCTGCTTAAGCCTGGATAGACAGTAGAATCCGAGAGAATGTATCACAAGTCGCAATTGCAGAAAGGAAGAGATAGGAGACGCGTAGTCATCCCTGGTATTGCTAAAAAAATAATGTAGCCTACATCTTAAATCCACAGCTCCGTTACTGTGCGTTTCTTTTACACTGACAACGTAAGGGTTGTGTGGGAGGTATTAGTAAGGTCTGAGTTAAGCAGCATACTAGTGGTCAACAGCGGCCCTCTGAGCCGATTTGACAGAACTGCACCATCATTCTACCATATTGATAAACCTCAGAAAACGCAATTGGATGATCAAGTGGATCCACACACACATACATGTGCTAAACACTTGACAGTGAAAATCCTAAAATTATTTTCATCTCTACTGTCAGAGACTTATGCCGCACAAACTAACATAAACTGACATTCTGGGTAGATTATCTTTTAAAAAATCCAAACAAGTTCTGCAAACAGCATGCACATTTTTTGCCGTTGATATTAGGACAGAGTATTCAGAGACTGAGAAGACAGAGGTGTTCAGAGTATTATTCAGTACCATGGCCAGCGATTTGGAAAGCACTGAGGATCGTCAGCTAGACAGAATAAATATTCTTAATATGTACCATTAATCGTGCTATTGTATATCTCAACGCACATAAAGATTGGAGTGAGCACAAGGAGGAAGAATAAATAAAAAACCGCAACGTGCTTCACAAAACGCATGCCAATTATTATAAACATAATTCGAAAGGTCAGATCAACTAATAACAATTATGTTTTATAAAATATGTCTATTATACAATTCAATATAATAATTAAAAAAACCTATCCTGTAGACCTAGGTAAAATACTATAATTAAAACTGTTTACATGTTCTGCTCACCTGGTCGTCTGGGTCTTCCATGACCAGTTTGTCTCTCTGCGCATTCCGAAGAGTCAGAGTTCCACTAGTATCCAGACTAATGATGCTCTGACTAGAGGGTCTGCTGAATTTCAGATCACTCTTTCTGGAGTCAGTGGTGCGACACACCTCATAGTTGTACACGTGTTGCAGTGTACCCGTGCCCCCAACGTCTGCGTAAAGGGGTGGGTAGTATGGAATTACTGGAAGCTGTCCATTAGATTTGTAAAACATCCGATCGCGTCTCCATCTGTAGCATTTCACTGACAGAATGGCTATAAGAGAAACGACGAAGAGGAAAGATACCACAGCCAGTGCCAAAACAAGATAGAATGTAAGATTTTCATTATATTCCTTATCGTGCGTAAAGTCAGTAAATTCCGAGAGCACTTCAGGAAAACTGTCCGCAACCGCCACGTTGACGTTGACTGTAGCTGAGCGAGAGGGCTGTCCGTTGTCCTCAACTATTACTGTTAGTTTTTGTTTCACTGCATCCTTGTCAGTGACCTGGCGAACAGTCCTTATTTCTCCATTCTGCGCACCTACTTCAAACAGGGCTCTGTCGGTTGTTTTGAGAAGTGTATATGACAGCCAGGCATTCTGTCCAGAGTCCACATCCACAGCCACCACTTTAGTGACCAGATAGCCTACGTCTGCTGAACGAGGCACAATTTCTGCCAGCATAGAACTACTTGTCTGTACTGGATAAAGAATCTGCGGTGCATTGTCATTTTGATCTTGGATGACTATTTTAACGCTAACATTGCTCATTAACGGTGGTGAACCTCCATCTTGGGCCTTCACACGGAACTGAAAGTCTTTTATCTGTTCGTAATCAAAAGAACGCACTGCGTGTATGACTCCACTCTCAGCATTGACTGACACATACGAAGAGACAGCTACTCCATTAATCTGGCTGTCATCCAGTATATAGGAGACGCGGGCATTCTGCTTCCAGTCTGCGTCTACGGCCTTAACTGCAAATACAGAGAGGCCTGGCGAGTTGTTTTCAACAATAGATGCCTCATATGCGCTCTTTTCGAACAGAGGTGCGTTATCATTTACATCTGTAATCTTTAAGGTGAGAGTGATGGTGCTGGAAAGCGATGGAACACCTTCATCAGAGCACGTCACTGTAATATTATACTCGGAGTCTGTTTCTCGGTCCAGTGCACTGTCAGTAACAACACTGTAGAAACCATTTGATGTTGTCTTTATCGCAAAAGGAATGTTATCATTCATTCCACAGTGCACTTCGCCGTTTTTGTCAGAGTCTGGGTCATCCACACTAATCATCGCTACCACTGTATTCACTGGAGAGTCTTCGTTTATTGAAGTGGATTGCGAAATTATATTAATAACAGGGCTGTTATCATTGACGTCAGTTACATCTACTATTATTTTACTCGAGTCTGACAACCCACCATTATCAACCGCTTCTATATCAATTTGATAATATTTGGATGTTTCATAGTCGACCTGCCCCACTAAAATAATGTCACCATTTTTCTCTATATGAAACAATTCAGACACGCCGTCGAGACTATTTGAAATCAAATAACTCACTTCCCCATTACTGCCTTTATCTACATCTGAAGCACTGACCGAAGTAACTAATGTTCCTTTACTGGCATTTTCAGGTAGTACGCTTTTATAGACAGCCTTTGTGAAAACAGGAGCATTGTCGTTAACATCTAACACGGTAATGTATATATAAACTGTACCCGACATAAGGGGCTCACCGCCGTCCATAGCTGTCAGAAGAAGCGACATATTCTCTTCTTTCTCTCGATCTAGATGTTTCTGTAAAACCATTTCAACCTTTTTACTTCCGTCAGCCTGGCTATGCAGTTTTAATACAAAATGATCTGTTGGTTTTAATGTATAGCTTTGAAGGCCATTAGTGCCTATGTCTAAATCCATCGCTTTGTCCAACACAAATTTCGATCCTAAAACAGCGGATTCACTTATTTCAAAACGTTTCTCGTTGTTTTTAAAAGTGGGTGCGTTATCATTCATATCAGTAATCTCTACAGTTACTCTGTACAATTCCATTGGATTTTCCAGAATAATCTGAAAGTGAAGAGCGCAAGGCGTAGTCTGTGCGCATAATGCCTCTCGGTCTATTCTCTCTTTGATAACGAGAATCCCCCTATCTCTATTCAGCTCGATGTATTCACTGCTATCTGTCGTATAAATACGAGCTTTACCTGATTTCAGTCTTTTCAGGTCCAATCCCAAGTCCTGCGCTATGTTACCGACAACAGAGCCTTTAGCCATCTCCTCGGCAATCGAGTAGCTTACTTGCCCGGACACTGAGCTTAGTGAGATGACCGACATGAACAAAAGGACATGCTGTGATATTCCTTTAGTCGAACACATTCCCGTCGGAAACCGTGCAATCCAAAAGAAACAATGACGAGTCATATTTGCAGAGCTGAATAGGCATGCAAGGTGTGATTATCCCCCGTAGTAGTAGAAAATTATCATGGAGTGTAAAGAGACAGCTCCGTTTTGTTCTTTCTTTTACACTGGTCTTGTACTAATGATGGGGTGGTACTATTTGTAGGATGGTCTATGTTCATCAGCAACATACTGTTGGCCAACAGCGGCCCTCTGAGACGAACCAATAGAACTACACTGGTAAATTACACTAGTATTTTTTTAGTAAGCAGCCAGAAACCATATCATATCAAAATATCTAAATCAGATATTCCGTGGAATGGAACCACCATTGCACTATCAGCTAATCAGTGCTAAGATGCGTAATTGGTCAGGAATTGCATGGCACTAAATATGTCATACAAGTCCACTCTCTACATGTGCATGCCTCTTAGGCCAAAAAGAACCGCCAGCGTCTTAGTATGCTCTAACGTTGCAGTGGATCAATGTATATTCAGGACCATGGTCAGCATTTGGGAAAGCACTGCAAACCTACTCACATGAAGGCGCGTCTTGCACTAGTTTCTGTTTAAAGAACTGTTTAAAATGTGTGAGCAGACATGGGTAGTTTACACTACGAGACATGATGAGACACGGTGGGAAAGAGCTACAAAGGGGTAAGTAAGTGTGTGTGTGTGTGTGTGTGTGTGTGTGTGTGTGTGTGTGTGTGTGTGTGTGTGTGAGAGTGAGTGAGTGAGTGAGTGAGTGAGTGAGTGAGTGAGTGAGTGAGTGAGTGAGTGAGTGAGTGAGTGAGCATAGATAAACACAAGTGTAACGTGTGGAAAGCTTATGAACCATGCTCACCTGGTCTTTTAAGTCTTCAGTGCTCATTCTGTCTCTCTGCATATGAGGAAGTGTCTGTGATCCACCTGTGTCCAGACTAATGATGCTTTGACTACAAGGACCTCCATATTTCACATCACTCTTTCGGGAGTCAGTTGTTCTGTACAGCTCGTAATTGTAAACGCGTTGGAGTGTTCCAGTGCCACCCGCGTCCGCGTAAAGAGGTGGGTAATATGGAATAACAGGAAGATTTCCATTGGACTTATAAAACACGTCTCCACCTGTAACATTTCACCGACAGTATGGCTATGATGGATATAATGAAGAGGAATGAAACTACGGCTAAAGCCAACACCAGGTAAAACGTCAGGTTGTCGTTATACTCCTTATCCGGCATTAAGTCGGTGAACTCTGATAGCACCTCAGGGAAGCTGTCTGCCACCGCCACGTTAACATTCACAGTCGCCGAGCGAGCTGGCTGTCCGTTGTCTTCCACTACAACAGTTAGCTTTTGTTTTACGGCATCCTTGTCAGTGATTTGGCGAATAGTCCTTATTTCTCCATTCTGAGCACCAACTTCAAACAAGGCCCTGTCTGTCATTTTCTGTAGTTTATAAGAGAGCCAGGCATTCTGTCCAGAATCTACGTCGACAGCCACCACTTTTGTGACGAGATAGCCTACATCTGCTGACCGAGGCACCATTTCAGCCACCAGGGAGCCACTGGTGTGTACGGGATAGAGCACCTGTGGTGCGTTGTCGTTTTGATCTTGAATAGTTATTTTAACACTGACATTACTGCTTAGCGGAGGAGACCCTCCGTCTTGCGCTTTTACGCGGAACACAAAGTCCTTCATCTGCTCATAATCGAAAGAACGCACGGCACGAATGACCCCGGTTTTAGCATCGACAGAGACATATGAAGAGATAGGCACTCCATTTGTCGACGATTCATCTAAAATATACGATACGCGGGCATTCTGTTTCCAATCTGCGTCCACAGCCAGTGTTATTCTCCACAATGGATGCAGCATATGAACTTTTTTCAAAAACAGGCGCATTATCATTTACATCAGACACCTGCAATGAGAGAGTGACGCTGCTAGAGAGTGAGGGCACGCCTTCATCGGAACAAGTCACACTAATGTTATAACCCGAGTCTGTTTCACGGTCCAATGCACTGTCCGTAATGATGCTATAAAATCCGTTTGAAGTTGATTTAATAGCGAAAGCGATGTTATCACCCATAACGCAGTGAACTCGACCATTCTTTTCAGAATCTGGATCATTGACACTAATCATTGCTATGACTGTGCCTGCGGCCGAGTCTTCATTTACTGAACTGTCGGGTTGTTATCATTAACGTCAACAACCTCTACGATTATCTTACTTGAATCCGATAGCCCGCCCTTATCCACTGCTTCTACATCAATCTCGTAATGCTTGGCTGTTTCATAGTCGATATCTCCCACTAATATCACTTCGCCATTTTCCTGCACAAAAAAACACGTCATGCTGACTGTTCGGGATTAAATAACTAACTTGACCATTTGACCCTTTATCTGCGTCGTAAGCATTAACACTGGTTAACACAGTACCTTTTGGTGAGTTTTCAGTCACAACTGTTTTATACACAGCTTTGGAGAAAACTGGCACATTGTCATTGATATCTAATACTGTGATATGTATTTTTACCGTCCCCGACATTAATGGCTCTCCGCCATCCATTGCTGTTAAAACAAGCGATATGTCCTCTTGTTTCTCTCGGTCTAGAGGCTTCTGTAAAATCATTTCAACTTTTTTACTGCCATCTGCCTGGCTATGTAATTTCAGTACGAAATTTTCTGTTGGTTTTAATGTGTATGTCTGAAGGCCATTGATACCAATGTCTAGATCCATTGCTTTATCTAACAGAAATTTCGATCCAACAACAGCGGATTCAGGCATTTCAAAACATTTTTCACTATTTTTGAACGTGGGAGCATTATCGTTTACATCTATTATTTCAACTGTTATCCTGTATAATTCCATCGGATTCTCCAGAATAATCTGAAAATCTAGTGTGCAAGGCGTAGTCTGTCCACATAGTGCCTCTCGGTCTATTCTCTCTTTGATGGTGAGGAGTCCCCTGTCTTTATTCAGCACGATGTATTCCGTGCTGTCTCCAGCATAAACTCGAGCTCTGCCGGATTTCAGTCTTTTCAGTTCCAATCCTAAATCCTGTGCTATGTTACCAACCACAGATCCAACAGCCATCTCCTCCGGAATAGAGTAACTGACCTGTCCGTGGACGGTGCTAAGAAAGAAGACCAAAGCAAACAATAGTACTTGCCGAGCCATTCCTTTTGTACACATTTCGTCGTCAAATTCGATGAGAACGATACAATCCAAGGAAGTTGAAAGCGATTATGATTCTTGCCGCTATAAGTAATGACGTCAATGCGTTTGTTGTCCTTTGCATAGATTGAAAACAAGTAGTTTTTATATCACATATTCGGCTTCGCACGATCCTTCTCAGCTCTGTTCCCTTCCTAGCTGCATACTATATAGGCTACTGCTGTTGGATAGGCCATTTGCATTGTGCTTGTGACCATTTGTTGGCGGATTTGTGGGTAGTGTGCTTTTTAAAGTTAAAGAGCAGGGGCTTCTGAATGTGTTTTTACCTTGGATTTTGGCACAAGGGATTTTAACATCTAATCCTGTGTATTAATGTAATGCTGAAGCTAGCGTAGGCTAGTGACTGCTGTGAATAGGGCAGCTGGCAACTAGGGAAAGACCTTGTGACAGCACGGAAAGACGGCTGACAGGAGGAAATAGACCCCGCCGGGGCTACAATGGGTTAGCAGCTCATTGTGGCAGTAGCCCAGGCTTCACTAAGCTATGGGCTGCACCCTACTAAGCTACAGTACGACATAATGAAAAAATACCCCTAGAGTCAGCGAGAGCAGGGGCGGAAGATGACTCACTTGTGATAGACATGGTTACTGACCCTGGAACGAATTTGATTACGAGTAAGGAAAACATGTTTGTGGAAGCCACTAGTGCAGAGAAAACTGAGAAAAAGCTGCAGATGTGTGTGTGTGGTTGGCAGAAGGTTACAAGTCTAAAGGGCCTGAAAATTCATCAAGGGAAAAAGAAGTGCTTGGTAGAGGGAACACAGGGTCCCCGCATTGATAGCTATTTCTTAAGAAGTGCATCAAGTCAGTCGGTTGAAGTCCAGCGACAGGAAGAAACCCACAGTTCGCAGGACATCAGTACCCCTGTTGTTGAGGTAAGTTCTAGCACTGAGGCAGAGGGAGAGGCCAGTCAGCCAAGGAGGGAGAAGATTAATGGTCATAGGCCTGGGGTTAGATGGCCAGGCGCAGCAGAATGTAGAATGTGGGAAGATGTTAATAGTGATTTGGTCAATGTGGTAATATGGTGGTAGCATGGAGGGGAGTGTCTCCAGGACGCTGGTTTCACTGTTAAGCCTTCATGAGGTGTCGTGGGCCTAACTTAACGAAACATCGGTGAATGAGGGTGCCCACTTGATAACCCCAATGACATGCCGCATACTATATAGGCTACTGCTGTTGGATAGGCCATTTGCATTGTGCTTGTGACATTTGTTGGCGGATTTGTGGGTAGTGTGCTTTTTAAAGTTAAACTTGAGCAGGGGCTTCTGAATGTGTTTTTACCTTGGATTTTGGCACAAGGGATTTTAACATCTAATCCTGTGTATTAATGTAACACTCGCCAAATAAAGATATGTAAGAGGGAGGTACCGACAGTAGGACTGTCTACATTCACAACAAGCTATCCAACAGCGGCCCGCTGAGTTAAATCAGTTGAACTGCACCTACATTTCACTGCATTTAAGATATATTTGATCAACATAGTGCAGCCATACAACCATACACCATACTGGCACATCTGAACAAAACGAATAAATTGAAAACAACACACACAGAATGACTAATGTATTCTCGGTGTTTGTTCTAAAGGTTAGGTGAAGTTCAGATGTATATGCATAGTACCCCAATAAGACAAATAGATTGGGGTCAGATGTGTGAGTTTCAGAAAATAAAAATAAAAGATTATGGCTAAAAAAACACTTTGCCTGTATATTTGACTGATATATGTCTAATTGTAAAAATGTAGAATTGTAGTGGTATACATTCATATAGCAATATAGCAGCAGTATTCACTCTTCAAAAATATGCACTTCAGAAACAAAGATCACTGGCCTGCGCCAAGAGCCATGTTCAGAACCATGGCCAGCAACAGATCAAGCCACACTCGTGCAAACGATTGAAGCAACCAAATGTACAGTATACACTACCAAAGCGTAAGACATGACATGGGGAAAAAATGAAATTCTCCATAGAAATGAGAATGGAATGTGCAATGCATGATCATATTAATAAATGCTAAGGTGCTCACCTGCTCATTTAAGTCTTCAGTGCTCATTCTGTCTCTCTGCATATGAGGAAGTGTCTGTGATCCATTTGTGTCCAGAGTGCTTTGACCTCCATATTTCATATCACTCTTTCGGGAGTCAGTTGTTCTGTACAGCTCGTAATTGTAAACGCGTTGGAGTGTTCCAGTGCCCCCCGCGTCCGCGTAAAGAGGTGGGTAATATGGAATGACAGGAAGATTGCCATTGGACTTATAAAACATCCTCTCACGTCTCCATCTGTAGCATTTCACTGAGAGTATGGCTATGATGGACACAATGAATAGGAATGAAACTACAGCCAGGGCCAAAACGAGGTAAAATGTCAGGCTGTCATTGTATTCCTTGTCGTGCGTAAAGCCACTAAACTCCGAGAGCACTTCGGGGAAGCTGTCGGCCACCGCCACGTTAACATTCACAGTTGCTGAACGAGACGGCTGCCCGTTGTCTTCCACTACAACAGTGAGCTTTTGCTTCACAACATCTTTATCTGTGACTTGTCGTATAGTTCTTATTTCTCCATTTTGTGCACCAACTTCAAACAGCGCTCTGTCTGTTGCCTTCAAGAGTTTATAAGACAGCCAGGCATTTTGACCAGAGTCCACATCAACAGCAACAACTTTTGTGACGAGATAGCCAACATCTGCTGAACGGGGAACAATTTCAGCAATGGCCGAAACACTAGTCTGTATAGGGTATAAAACCTGCGGTGCGTTATCGTTTTGATCCTGCACCAATATTTTAACAGTAGCATTACTACTCATGGGAGGGGAGCCCCCGTCTTGAGCTTTTATTCGAAATACAAACTCCTTTATTTGCTCATAGTCAAAAGCGCGAACCGCATGGATAACTCCGCTCTCAGCACTGACGGATACATATGAAGAGACAGGTACGCCATTAATCGAGGAATCATCTAACATGTAGGATATTCTAGCATTTTGGTTCCAGTCTGCGTCTATTGCTTTTACTGTGAATACAGAGAGACCCGGAGAGTTGTTCTCCATAACGAAAGCCTCATAGGAGCTCTTCTCAAACACTGGCGCGTTATCATTTACATCTGATACTTGTAAAAAGAGAGTGTGGCTGTTCATGAGAGACGGTTCTCCATTATCAGAACATATTACAGTAATGTTATAAGATGACTCTGTCTCTCGATCCAAATCATTCTCAGTAACTACACTATAAAATCCATTTGATGTCGATCTAATTATAAATGGGATGTTATCGTCAATACTGCACTGAACCTGCCCATTTCTCTCTGAATCTGGGTCTTGGACACTCATAATAGCTATAACAGTATCTGATGCAGTATTTTCTGGCACAGACTTGGTAGTCGACATGATATTTATCAGTGGTTTATTATCGTTCACATCCAGTATATCAATAACGAGTTTACTGGAATCTGAAAGCCCACCGTGGTCTTTTGCTTCAATATCAATTTGAAAATGCTTGGCTTTTTCATAGTCCAACTCACCAACCAAGCGAATCTCTCCATTCTGCTCATTTATATTAAACAGTTCGAGTACTCCCTCAATGCTACTGGAAATAGAATACGTTACTAATCCATTTACTCCTTTGTCTCTGTCCATGGCTGTGACCACTGTTAATATGGTCTCCTTCGGTGAATTCTCAACTACGCTTGTTTTATACACAGCCTGTGTGAATACAGGGCTGTTATCATTTGCGTCCAATATGGTAACATGGATCTGCACTGTTCCAGACAACTGGGGTTCGCCTCCATCCAGAGCCGTTAACAGCAATGACATGTCCTCTTGCTTCTCCCGATCAAGAGCTTTCTGTAAAACCATCTCAACTTTTTTACTCCCATCTGCCTGGCTATTCAATTTCAAAACAAAATTGTCTGTCGGTTTAAGAGAATAGCTCTGAAGATCATTTATTCCGACATCAGGATCAACTGCTCTCTCAAGAATAAATTTCGAGCCAACTGCAGCCGTCTCACTGATTTCAAATTTAAGTTCGTCCTTTTTGAAAACGGGTGCATTGTCATTAATGTCAGTGATCTCAACGGTAACACGAAAGAATTCGATTGGATTTTCCAGAATAATCTGAAAATGTAAAGCACAGGGCGTTGTCTGCCCACATAATGTTTCCCTGTCTATTCTGTCTTTGATCAAGAGGACACCCTTTTCTTTAATGAGCTCAATATACTCGACGCTATCTCCGGTGAATATACGAGCTTTGCCTGAAACTAGTCTTTTCACGTCTAACCCCAAATCCATCGCTATATTACCAACTAAAGAGCCTTTACCCATCTCCTCTGGAATTGTATAGCTGACCTGCGCCAATACTGAGCTGAGAGACAAGGGCAACATAAACCAGACTACTTGCCGTGCCATTGTTGTACCCGTCATTTTCTCAATGCGTCAAAAATGATATAATCCATAAACAGTCCTGTGTTTTGGGTCAATTCTATCTTCGTAGTCACCAGAGTATTACTCCCAATGTGGATATGTGTAGAAATCCTGGTTACTTCTTTGAAAACGAGATCTTCTTCACGTCGAGTTATTTGTAATGTGGACGGTACATCTATGCTGGGGTTTTTTTCACAAGCGAGGATAATGACGAGACAAGGGGAGGTACTATTGATTTGCACTGACCAACAGCGGCACTCTGAGTTCATTTAGCTAAACTGCACACCGAATTAAAAATATCCACTTAAGATGAGGAAGTCTTATTGGTTGAAAACAACGTGAATTTATGCACTGTGAAATATGATTTACTAGTATCACATGCTAATATATGATTGCTGAATTAGTGATGAATACAATGAAAGTGAAAGTCACAAATGAATCATAATTATATTAAGTGACAGTTCATATAACTGTGCATACCATCTAATTACGTCAGCAACATAATTGAAGGCATATTACCCTTATTCCTAACTTATATTAACCTTATTATTATTCATTGTTTTCTCACCTGTTCGTCAAAATCCGCCGAGGATACGGCACCTTTCTGTGCACGAGGAAGTGTCCCAGCTGTGTCCAGACTAATGATGCTCTGGCTACAGGATCTGCCATATTTCAGATCACTTTTCCTGGAATCAGCTGTTCTGCAGACTTCATAATTATAGACGTGTTGAAGGGTACCTGTGCCGACTGTGTCCGCGTAAAGAGGTGGGTAATATGGAATAACTGGTAGATTCCCATTGGACTTATAAAACATCTGCTCACGTCTCCATCTGTAGCACTTCACCGACAGTATGGCTATGATACATACAATAAAGAGAAAAGAAACAACTGCCAGGGCCAGGACTAAATAAAAAGTCATATTGTCGTTGTATTCCTTGTGCGTAAAGTCAGTGAACTCCGAGAGCACCTCGGGGAAGCTGTCCGCTAAAGCCACGTTAACATTGACAGTAGCAGAGCGAGAGGGCTGTCCGTTGTCCTCCACTACAACAGTGAGCTTTTGTTTCACAGCATCTTTATCAGTGACTTGACGAATAGTTATTATTTCTCCATTCTGTGCGCCAACATCAAAGAGAGCTCTGTCTGTCCCTTTCTGTAGTTTATATGATAGCCAGGCATTCTGACCCGAATCCACATCAACAGCTACCACTTTAGTAACCAAATACCCGACATCTGCTGAACGAGGCACTAGCTCAGTGACAAGAGACCCACTAGTTTGTACTGGATAGAGAATTTGAGGTGCATTGTCATTCTGGTCTTGGATAATTATTTTAATACTGACATTGCTACATAATGGAGGAGAGCCGCCATCTTGCGCTTTTACGCGGAAATTGAAATCCTTTAATTGCTCGAAATCAAAAGAGCGCACAGCATGGACGACTCCGCTGTCAACACTGACAGACACGAACGAGGACACAGACACCCCGTTAATCATGGAGTCCTCCAGCATATAGGAAATTCGCGCATTCTGCTTCCAATCCGCATCAGTGGCTTTCACTGCGAAAATAGAGTGTCCAGGTTTGTTGTTTTCAACTATTGCGGCTTCGTATGCGTTTTTTTCAAACACAGGTGCGTTGTCATTGACATCTGATATCAGTAGCGAGAGAGTGACGCTACTGGAGAGCGAGGGGACTCCCTCATCAGAACAAAGCACAGTGACGTTATACTCTGATTTTCTTTCTCTGTCTATTTCATTATCAGTAATTAAACTGAAGAAGTTGTTCGATTCGGATCTAAGTGTAAACGGAATGTTCCCATCGTACACTGAGCAACGGATTTTCCCATTGTCACCTGAGTCAGAATCTTGAATATTTATCATCGCAATTACGGTGCCTGATTTGGAATTTTCACCTATTTCCTTAGATTTTGACATGATGTTGATAACGGGTTTGTTATCATTAATATCAATCACGTCAATGACGACTTTACACGTGTCAGAATGACCTCCATGATCCGCTGCTCGAATATCAATCTCATATGATGCCATGATTTCAAAATCAATATTTCCCAATACAGCCAATACACCATCATCTTGATTTATCACGAAGAGCTCCGATACTCCGTCGGCGGCATTGGCTATAGAATATTGTACTAAACCATTTAATCCTTCATCAGCATCAGATGCGCTAACTGTTACTAAAGCTGTGCCCTTAGGAGCATTTTCCTCCACACTTGCCTTATACACAGACTGGGAGCAAACAGGCGCATTATCATTCGCATCCAGCACTGTAATCAGTATCTGCATTGTTCCTGTCATTTGTGGGTCGCCTCCATCCATAGCAGACAATGTCAGTGTTATATGTTGCTGCTTCTCTCGATCCAGAGGTTTTTGTAACATCATCTCAACGTTTTTACTGGATTTGCTGGGTGATTTTAAGATAAAGTTATCAGATGGATTAAGCAAATAGCTCTGAAGACCATTGACGCCAACATCATTGTCAACGGCTCTCTCTAAAATAAACCTTGCACCAATAAGCGAGGACTCAGCTATTTCAAATGCCATATCATTTCTCTTAAACACAGGCGCATTATCATTTACGTCAGTAATTTCGACATTAATAGTGTAAAATTCCATAGGCTCTTCTAATATAACTTGTAAATGCAAAGCGCATGGAGTGATCTGCTTACATATCGCTTCACGGTCTATTCTCTCTTTTACAAGCAAGACCCCCCTCTCTCTTTTCAGATCGATGTATGTTGCACTATCTCCAGAATAAATATGCCCATAACCTGATTTCAGTCGTTTCAAATCTAAACCCAGATCCTGGGCTATGTTTCCAACAACAGAGCCTTTTGGCATTTCCTCTGGAATGGAGTAACTGACTTGCCCTCTCACTAAACCGACAACAAGGACAAGAAACACCAATACTTGCAGTGCCATTGTTCTGTCCGGAATTCTTCAAAAGGAGTTGTGCTTAAAAAAAAGTGAACCCCGAGAATGTAAGTTGTTGCAATGTAAGTTTTGCAAATCCCCTTGTGAATTAAAAAAAGAGAGAAATCCTCACGGCACGGCACAATATCCACACACGTCTGCCGTTTCTCCTTATGACACTGCTCTATATGCAGCTTCTCTTTCCTTTCACGATTTCCAACTGGGGAGGTGTCACTGTCTGACATGTGCTGTTCACACAGCAACATGCTGACCAACAGCGGCACTCTGAGTCAAAATCACGCAATTGCACATGTTTGAATTTAGGAGAAAATACAAAGCCCAGAAGAGATACTTGTCTTCATCGTGTCTCCATGCGTACATCCAACCATGTTCATCCAACTATTCAATTTAGTGTACATACAACATATAATTTAAGCAACACCAACAGCATTTTACCCTGCTCTCCCTTTCCCTCTTTCACACACATCCACACACACGCAGCCATATACACCCCAATCCCCACCCCTCACCCCTACCCACTCTCTCTCTCTCTCTCTCTCTCTCTCTCTCTCTCTCTCTCTCTCTCTCTCTCTCTCTCTCTCTCTCTCTCACACACACACACACACGCACACAATGTGAATTCGCTGACGAATATGGGTGTTTGTCTTCTTAGTAAATAAGACAGGATTTATATAACAAAACAGCCAGCTATAACAAAAACATTCTTAAAGTACAGGCAGAAGCTGTCATTATACAATAAAGTTTACAAGAAAGCATTACACACAGCAAGTACCATAGCATGCCATGCAGTGTTTCAGCACCAAGGCCAGCGCCAAGATATTCTAAGGTTTTAGCCACAATCAATTTACAATTATCAGTACGGCAGACATTGAAACACATATCACAATAGTTTAACAGATAAAGCACTAAACACAGGGCCCACACCCAGTCAGTGGCATTAAACGGATGTTTAAGGCTCACCTGGTCCATGGAGTCCTCGTTAACCAGTTTCTCTGGTTGCAAATGAGGCAGTGTGCATGTTCCGTTAGTACCCAGACTGACGATGCTTCGACTGTACGTTCTGTCATATTTCATGTCACTCTTTCTAGAATCGGTAGTTCTGCAGACGTCATAATTATACACGTGTGGCAATGTTCCTGTGGCACCTACGTCAGCATAAAGAGGAGGATAATACGGGATGACTGGAAGATTCCCGTTGGATTTATAAAACATCTTCTCTTGTCTCCATCTGTAACATTTTACAGACAGTATGGCTATTATGGACACAATGAAAAGGAAGGAAACCACAGCCAAGGCCAGGACTAAATAAAAAGTCAGTTTGTCGTTGTATTCCTTGTCATGCGTAAACTCAGTGAATTCCGAGAGCACCTCAGGAAAACTGTCCGCCAAAGCCACGTTGACATTAACAGTGGCTGATCGGGAGGGCTGCCCGTTGTCCTCCACTACAATGACAAGCTTTTGTTTGATAGCATCTTTATCAGTAACTTGGCGTATAGTTCTTATTTCTCCATTCTGAGCGCCCACTTCAAACAGCGCCCTGTCTGTCGCTTTCTGCAGTTTATATGACAGCCAAGCATTCTGTCCAGAATCCACGTCAACAGCCACCACTTTAGTGACGAGGTAGCCCACATCTGCTGAACGAGGCACGATCTCAGCTACCACAGAGCTGCTGGTTTGAACCGGATAAAGTACCTGTGGCGCATTGTCATTCTGGTCCTGAATATGTATCCTAACGGTAACATTGCTGCTCAATGGAGGAGATCCTCCATCTTGCGCTTTCACATGGAACTGAAAACTCTTTATCTGCTCGAAGTCGAATGAACGAAGAGCATTAATGACTCCACTGTCAGCACTAACAGAGACATAAGACGATATAGGCACTCCATTAACGGACGAATCTTCTAGAATATAAGACACGCGGGCATTTTGGTTCCAGTCCGCGTCTTTTGCTTTTATACTGAATATTGACACACCTGGTGCATTATTTTCTAATATGGAAGCCTCATATATAGCACTGTCGAACACAGGTGCGTTATCATTTACATCTGTTATCTTTAATGAGAGCATTACGCTACTTGACAGAGATGGCACGCCGTCATCAGAGCATGTAACTGTGATGTTATACACCGATACTTGCTCTCGATCTAGTACATTATCCGTGACAATACTATAAAACCCATCGGATGAAGAATGTATGATAAAGGGGATATCCTCATTAAGAGCACATTTTACATTGCCATTCTCGGCTGTGTCTGCGTCTTGTATATTCATCATAGCTACAACAGTCCCAGTTTCTGAATTCTCTGATATTTCATTTGATTCAGAAATTATATTTATGACGGGACTATTATCATTTACATCGGTGACATCCACGATTACTTTGCAAGAGTCAGAGTGGCCACCCTGGTCTTTCGCTTGTACTGAAATCTGATATTGCTTATTTTTTTCAAAGTCGATGCTTCCTATTAAAGTTAGCATGCCATCATTACTGTTTACCTGAAATAATTCTGCCAAACCTTTTGCATTGCTTGATAGAGCATATGTGACAATACCATATGAACCCTGGTCAGCATCGGATGCGCTAACTGTGGTCAGAATGGTGCCTTTTGGCGCATTCTCTTTTACAGTGGTCTTATATATAGCCTGAGAACAAACCGGGGCATTATCGTTGGCATCTACAACAGTTATAATAATTTCCATCGTGCCAGACAACTGAGGCTCTCCGCCATCTAAAGCTGTGAGCAATAAAGACAGGCGGTCTTGTTTTTCTCGATCTAGTTGCTTTTGTAAAACCATTTCAACACTCTTTGCGCCATCGGCCAAATTATGCATTTTCAAAGCAAAATGTGCGCTAGGCTTTAGCACATAGATCTGAAGGCCATTGACGCCGACATCATTGTCGATTGCTGTCTCCAACACGAACCGGGTTTCTGGCTGTGAAAGCTCACTTATTTCAAATTTCATCTCCTTCATTGTGAAAACTGGAGAATTGTCATTAATGTCGGTAATCTCCACCGTAACTCTATACAGTTCCATCGGCTTCTCCAGAATTATTTGAAAATGAAGAGCGCAGGGCGTCGTCTGTCCACAAAGAGCCTCTCTATCAATTCTCTCTTTGATAACAAGCATCCCTCTCTCTCTGCTCAACTCGATATATTGTGCGCTTTCTCCGGTATAAATACGAGCTTTACCTGATATCAGTCTTTTTAGATCCAATCCCAAGTCCTGTGCTATGTTCCCGACCACAGAACCTTTCGTCATCTCTTCGGGAATAGAGTAGCTGACTTGTCCTTGCACTAAACCAATAGAGAGTGCCGAAATAAACAACAGTACTCGCCGGGCCATTGTTCTCTCCAGTAATTTCCACATCCAAGCGAAATAAATTGTCCAGACAGCTCCGAGATGATATGCAGTGAATCGACGCAGTATAACCATACACTTAAAAGCACAAATATGACCCTTAATGCGTTTATAAATTCATGCAAAACCAAACGGAAAATTCGATGTTTCTCCTACTCCATTTTCTTGACTATGTGCTCTGGCAGCTATGCTTTTCTTTCTTTAGAGATAGGGGAGGAACGCTAAAAAAATCTGCATCGTTCACAGCAACATGCTGGTCAACAGCGGCACTCTGAGTCAAATCCTATGAACTACACATGTGTTCCAGTTGGTCAACACGTAACCTACCTTACCAAAGCATTCCATTTAAGCATTTAAAGCACCTAGTAATGCATACCCTCTACAACTCCCATCCCCACGTCCCTGAGTTAAAGCAAATAGTCATAATGCCATGATGACAATGTAAACTACCTATGTTAAGATCATTGGAAGCCACAAGAATAACTAAGGCATATTAGGGCATGAGCAGAATAACCACGACAGTATACCATAAATCATGCCAAAACGTAAACAGCGCGTTAGACAAAATGTGTAAACACATCACTATCTACGTGTACTGTGTGTGTGTGTGTGTGTGTGTGTGTGTGTGTGTGTGTGTGTGTGTGTGTGTGTGTGTGTGTGTGTGTGTGTGTGTGAAGGAGTGAGTGAGAGAGAGAGATTCCCAATCTTCCCCCACGTGCTTTTGTGATCAGCATATGCGTCATGTGCACACATTTCAGGACCACGATCAGCGACATATGGGATCCCAGTATATAATAAACTTTCAACACTTAACAATTAAGCATTTACCGAGCTCTCTGAGATGAAGATGTAATAAAAAAATATGTTTTGATGTTGACAAGGATGACGTGTCTTTGAAATTAAAGCAAAGGTGGAGATTTTCCTACATGTTAGATTACATTTTAAACCATACCTGATCTTTAGAATCATCGCTGACCAGTGTGTCCAGATCCGCACGACGTAGTATCTGTGCTCCACTAGTATCCAGACTAATGATACTTTCGGTGTAAGGTCGTCCGTATTTCAAGTCACTCTTTTGCGAGTCAGTTGTCCGGCAAACTTCTCGTCTCCATCTGTAGCATTTCACTGACAGTATGGCTATGATGGATACAATGAAGAGAAATGACACCACCGCCAATGCCAAGACGAGGAAAAAAGTCAAGTTGTCATTATCCTTGTCGTGCGTAAAATCGGAGAACTCGAAGAGGACTTCAGGAAAGCTGTCCGCCAGAGCCACGTTGACATTGACTGTTGCAGAGCGAGACGGATGTCCGTTGTCCTCCACCACAACAGTGAGCTTTTGCTTTACAGCATCTTTGTCAGTAACTTGGCGAATAGTTCTTATTTCTCCATTATGTGCGCCTATTTCAAATAGAGCTCTGTCCGTCGCTTTCAGCAGTTTATAAGAGAGCCAGGCATTCTGCCCAGAGTCCACATCAACAGCCACCACTTTAGTGACCAAATATCTAACATCTGCTGAACGAGGAATCATTTCAGTCACCAGAGAGCCCCCACGCACTGGATACAGCACCTCAGGCGCATTGTCATTCTGATCTTGGATCAGTATTTTAACACTGACATTACTGCTGAGTGGAGGGGAACCTCCATCTTGTGCTTTTATGTGGAAAGTAAAATCCTTTAATTTCTCGAAATCAAAAGTGCGCCCTGCATGAACAACTCCACTATCGGGATTAACAGAAACATAAGAGTAGACGTCCACACCGTACACACCGCTCATCGAAGATTTCTCCAGAATATAAGAAACACGCGCATTCTGTTTCCAATCAACGTCCCTGGCTTTTACCGTGAATATAGACAGACCAGGGGAATTATTTTCCATAATAGATGCGACATATGTGCTCTTCTCAAATAATGGCGCGTTATCATTTATGTCTGATATCTGTAATGAGAGAGTGACGCTGCTGGAGAGCGAGGGCAATCCTTCATCAGAACACGTCACAGTGATATTATACTCAGAATTTCTTTCGCGATCTAATTCATCATCGGTAACCAAACTAAAGAAGTCAGTCGATGTAGTTTTCAATGCAAATGGTATGTTTTCATTAATTGAACATTGGACTTTGCCATTCTCTCCGGAGTCTAAGTCCTGGGCATGTAATATGGAAACTGCTGTACCTTGCGCGGAGCCTTCAGATATTATATTTGACTTAGACATTATACTTATACTCGGCGTATTATCATTTGTGTCCAAGACATCAACTAAAATGTTACACGAGTCTGTAAGACCCCCCTGGTCCCTTGCTCGTACATTAATTTGATAATGACGAGCCTTTTCGTAATCAACACTGCCAATCAGAGTGACTTCGCCACTGTACTCATTTATTTGAAATATCTGTCTGACATCATCCAGTGTGTTACTGATTGAATATGTTACTTTGCCATTTGGACCTTGATCTAAATCAGAGGCGCTGACAGTGGTCACCAATGTGCCTTTTGGGGCATTTTCCGTGATAACAGCTTTGTAAGCTGCCTGTGTAAAAACAGGGGCGTTATCATTGACATCCAAGACACTAATGCGTATCTGTGCCGTGCCCGACAACTGAGGGTTACCCCCATCTACAGCCGTCAATACTAAAGAAATCTGGTCTTGTTTTTCTCGATCTAAAGGTTTTTGTAGAACCATTTCGACATTTTTGCTCCCGTCTGCTTGGGGTAATAATTTGAGATCGAAATTTTCCGAAGGCGTAAGAGAATAACCTTGTAGGCCATTAATGCCGACATCTAAATCCATAGCTCTCTCCAGCACAAATTTTGCACCATTTGTAGTCGATTCACTAATTCTAAAAACCATCTCTTCTTTTTCAAAGTGCGGGGGATTGTCATTGATATCGGTTATCTCTATTGTCACACTATGCAATTCCATAGGGCTCTCCAAAATGACCTGATAATGCAGAGCACAGGGAGTAGTCTGTCCGCACAGTGCTTCTCGGTCAATCCTGTCTTTTATTAGTAAGACGCCCCTGTCTTTATTCAGGTCAATGTATTCACCACTGTCTCTTGTGTAAATACGACCTTTACCCGATTTCAACCTTTTCGGATCTAAACCTAAATCCTGAGCCAGGTTACCGACTAAAGAGCCCTTAGCCATTTCCTCTGGAATCGAATAGCTCACTTGTCCGGTTACTAACCCTACCGAGATGAAGGAAATAAAAATGAGTACTTGCCATGTCTTTGTTTTGTTTGACATGTCCATCTCAAAACTGAAATAAATCACCATAGTCCGTTAGGAGCGTCCGTGTTCATGCAGTGTGGCAGTCGCAAAACAAATAGATAACTATGGAGCCCAGAGAGTCCTCAGAAAGAAAGCGAGCTCCCTAGTACATCCAATCGTGGTCTTTCTTTAGTTCTAGCTGCGCTCTATGCGCAGTCTTTCTTATGTTATTCGATTAAGGGGAGGTAACACGGGAAATACAATTCAGGAGACTCATAGACTGACCAACAGCGTCACTCTGAGTCTAATCAACTGAACTGCATTTCACCAACTGGTATTGTCCAGTAAAACACAGAAAACGCAAAGGTCAATGATATTAAACTAATTTTAAATGCCAAATTACCGGTTGTAATTATGTAATTATTTTGCATAGTTTAACCAATCGGGATAACACATCTATATGTTTTAGGTATTAAGGATATGTTATCAATTCAATAATAATAATAATAATAATAATAATAATAATAATAATAATAATAATAATAATAATAATAGGCCTAATAAGTTTTAGAATATGTAGCCTATATATGGACGAATAGGGCATTATGTCAGTGCATGACAGTCTTGTTCCTAACAGCCCAAACAAACAACCTTGAAATATTACATAAAGATGCTTCAGATGTGTACAGTTTTTATGTGCCAATTCATGCACATCTACAGCAATGTGAAAATAACCTTGAAACGTAAGTGACTTCATATTTAAATCAGGCTCACCTGTCCGGTAGGATCCTCAATGTGTTTCTTCTCTCTGCCATGCGTAAGTGTTCCACTATAGTTCAGGCTAATGATACTCTGACTACGTGGACTGGCATACTTCAGATCACTTTTCCTGGAATCAGTCGTTCTGCAAACCTCATAGTTATAAACGTGCTGTAAAGTGTCGGTTCCTCCTACGTCTGCGTAAAGGGGCGGGTAATACGGAATGACAGGGAGATTGCCGTTGGACTTATAAAACACCCGCTCACGTCTCCATCTGTAGCACTTAACTGAGAGAATGGCTATGATGGACACGATGAATAGGAATGAAACAACAGCCAGGGCCAAAACGAGGTAAAATGTCAGATTGTCATTGTATTCCTTATCGTTGTTAAACTCCGCGAACTCCGACAGCACTTCAGGAAAGCTGTCTGCCACCGCCACGTTTACATTCACTGTAGCAGAGCGGGAGGGCAGCCCATTGTCCTCAACCACAACCGTGAGTTTCTGCTTCACGGGGTCTTTGTCAGTGACCTGTCTGATAGTTCTTATTTCTCCATTCTGAGCGCCCACTTCAAAGAGCGCCCTGTCTGTTGCTTTCAGTAGTTTATAGGAGAGCCATGCATTCTGCCCGTAGTCCACATCAACAGCCACCACTTTTGTCACAAGATAGCCAACATCTGCTGAGCGAGGTACCACTTCTGCCACAAGTGAGGAGCTAGTTTGCACTGGATACAGAACCTGAGGTGCATTGTCATTCTGGTCTAAGATGGATATTTTAACACTAACATTACTGCTGAGTGGAGGAGAGCCACCATCTTGCGCTTTCACGAAGAATTGAAATGCCTTTATTTGCTCATAATCAAAAGAGCGCACTGCCTTTATGACTCCACTATCGGCACTGACAGACACAAACGACGATATGGCGACTCCATTTACAGACGAGTCCTCCAGTATGTAAGTCACGTGAGCATTCTGCTTCCAGTCATTATCTCTGGCTTTTACTGATAATATAGAAGCGCCTGGTGAGTTATTTTCTGCGATGGAGGCATCATATGAACTTTTTTCAAATGCTGGTGGGTTATCATTCACATCTGATATCTGTAGGGAGAAAGAGACGCTGTTGGAGAGCGAGGGCACGCCTTCATCAGAGCACGTCACACTGATGTTATATTCAGCGTCTCTCTCTCGATCTAACTCATTATCAGTGACCAAGCTAAAAAAGTTGTTTGATGAAGATTTCAGTGCAAAAGGGATGTTGTCAGTTATTGAACACTGCACTTTTCCATTTTCGTTGGAGTCTGGATCTTGCACATTTATAACTGTCACTACTGTGCCTGGTTTGGCATCTTCAGATAGTGCACTTGATTTTGACATCATTTTTATGTCTGGTTTGTTGTCATTCATGTCAATGACATCAACTATAACTTTACAGGAATCAGTCAGTCCTCCATAGTCGCTTGCTCTTACATTAATCTGATAATGCGAAGCCTTTTCGTAATCTATGAGTCCAATTATTTTTACTGTACCGTTATCCTCATCTATATCAAACATTTCGGGGACACCATCCAGAGTGTTTGTGATTGAATACCTAATTTTACCGTATGAATTCTTATCAGGGTCAGATGCCTTTACGGTGGCAACAGTAGTGCCTATAGGAGAATTCTCTTTCACCGAAGCTTTAACAGCGGGTTGCGTAAAAACAGGCGCATTATCATTCGCGTCTAAAACAGTGATATGTATCTGCGCAGTTCCGGAAAGCTGTGGCTCTCCTCCATCGATAGCTATTAACTCCAAGGATAAATTCTCTCTCTCTTCCCTGTCTAAGTGTTTTTGTAAAACTAGTTCAACTATTTTGCCTCCATCTGGTTGACTTACATATTTTAAATCAAAATGATCAGTTGGTTTCAACGAGTATCTCTGTAGACCGTTGGCGCCTACATCCTGATCCATAGCTTGCTCTAAGACAAATTTCGCTCCACCGAGAGCAGATTCACTGATCTCGAAATGTATTTCACCTTTCTTGAAAAACGGTGCGTGATCATTAATATCAGTTATCTCCACATTAACGTGATAAAACTCTATAGGATTTTCGAGAAATATCTGAAAATGCAGAGCACAAGGCGTTGTCTGTCCGCACAATGCCTCTCGATCTATTCTCTCGTTAATGAGGAGCAGCCCTCTCTCTTTACTCAGCTCGATGTATTTAGTGCTATCTGCCGTGTAAATACGAGCTTTACCTGATCTAAGGCGCTTTAAATCCAAACCCAGATCTTGCGCTATGTTGCCCACCACGGAGCCTTTTGACATCTCTTCGGGTATTGAGTAACTGGCCTGTCCATAGACTGAGCTGAGACATACTACAGAAAAAAAGGACAGTACTTGCCACGCCATTGTTCTGTCCGACATTTTCCTTGCGAGAAACGATATAAAGCAGGAATCCGTGATTGAAATCCGTGATGAAAATACTCCAAATGGCTCACAACATGCCTCCTCGTGTTACGAGAGGTTGTTGAATCGACAAAAAAGGAAAATTTGTATTCTTGTGTGCGTTTATATTCCAAACGTTTGCCAGTGAACCTCCCTTCTTCGAAATGTCATACTGACAGAGGAGGTGCAGCGCACGTCCAGACAGAATTGGCTTTATGCACGGTAGGCTCTTTAGAACTTCCGCAACAATGTAGGCCAGTTCATTGATTTCCGGTGGAATGTTAGCAGCAGCCGTGGCGGCATCTTTGAATTTGTTTGTTTGTCAGGATAGTACATTTGTAAAGTAGAAAACGATCAGGACAGGACAGTAATTATATTTTATAGTAGTGAAGTATAGTAGTTTAGTATAGTTATAGTTTTTTCATAGCAGTAGGCCTAATAAAGTGAAGATGAGTCATATAAATTTCAGCGTCGTGAGGGGAGAACGACAGCTGAGCACAGCTGTGTCCCTCTGTGTCCGTCATCAGCGAAATTTAATTCGTCGTTAGCTTCCATACTTTCCCCTTCGACCATCAACAACGTCAAACATGGATTGTGAAGATCAGAAGAGAAAAATTATCTCACCACACTCGTGTGCAGTCGACACTTTGTCAGCCGACTGCTGAAGGGGGCAGAAGAGGCTAAACCCAAGGGCTGTTCCTGTCTTGTTTCCCTGGAATAACTTTTCTCTCGGAAAAGTGAGACTAGGTGTAGGCTACAGGAGCGGATCCGAAACAGACAGGAGAGGATGGAGACCGACAAAGTTGCTGGCCCTCTTTGTGCCAGCGATCATGATTATTGTTCGAGGCCCCGGACCCTGCGTTTGTGGACTTGTTGGTCATGAGAACGCGTCTTCGGGATGAAGTTGCCCAGCTGAAGCAGCAGCTGGAGCAGATGTTACTCACGCAACGTTTCGGACACAGACATTCGTTTTTACACAAGGTATGTAAACCTAGCTTTTTTCGTAATGTAGGCTATAGGCTACTAGGCCTATTATAATACATGCTAAACTACAGTGTTACGTCTAATTCAAAAATGCATAACGTAGCATTTGTTTTCCTGTATGCACGTCCATTTGTCTAAGTTAGGCTACAGCTTTAATGAACATTAGACACAAAATTAAAGTTCAGACAAAGCGCTTAATTTGACAAGTTGGCCTAGGCCTAGCCCACATTAGGCTATGTAAAACTGAAATAACAGAATGGCTGTTGTTGATGAGTCACGACAGCATTTACACAGGAGTAGGCTAGGCCTATGCTAGTCTATAAATTGTATGATCATTCACAACGCTGCATGACAGCTCAATATGCAACAGTTAGTTAGACCTACAGCTAACAAGCAGAAGCATACAACTTATCTAACTGAATGGAAAAAGCTGTTCTCACGTCATTTATAAGACTACTGTTGTATACTATGTGAACAAATAAGGCCTAATGCAGACAATTGCAGGTTATATCCTACCTCTGGTTCACCTCTAACCATAAGCTTGTGAGCATGGTACAATAGTAGATTTAATAAAAGCTTCCTATTTTCACTAGTCCCACTTATGTTATTTACAGATTTTCATCTTATGACCACCTGATGCGGTTTTGGTAGGCCATCGAACCATCGCTGCAGTACATGGTTTGAGTGACCAGAACAAGAGCTGCAGATGGTGACTCAGCAAGGCAAAGTACAACCATGGTACAGACACAGTCTTTACAGCCAGTAGATTAACTGTTCCTCTTCCTGAACTACCTTGCCCTTGGACTGAATTCGTCGGTTTAAGGAGCACAAATTCTTTGACACAGTTATCCCCCTAAACATGTTTGGAAATATTAACCATCTGTATAGTTGCATGCCTCCTGTTAAATTACCAGAATGGTCCACTTGGAAAAGCCTGGTCTAAGTAGAGGAGTGGTACTGTGGAGGGCAGAGCATTCAAAGAATATTGTTGTTATTATTGTTGTTAATGTTGTTACTGTTTGTTATAATCGTTCCCATTGACTACTGTGTATAGAACAGTCAGTGGCCGTTTCATACATAATTTTGCTACAGTGAAATTAAAATAAAATGATACCACAGCCTTTCTTTAAGGCTCTCACAACACGTGTACTTCACTGTGGTCATTACAAGCAGCACTTACACAACACTATGTTTAGATACTAATGAATAATCTCAGAACACATGAACATAGGAAAATATAGAATTTAATAAATTGAAGGTGACATGTTCTATGGTCAACAATTTAAATACATTCCAGTCTGGAAAAAAATATGTCCGTCATTTAAGACAAAGTGCGAAGAATACATGGGAGGTACATTTTGTATAGATTTGTAAAAATAGACACTAAAACCTAAAATCAATGCATGTGGATGTGTCTTCGGTGGAGTCCATGCTGGAAGATGGCAGGAGAGAACACTACCTTCTTAGACTTTTCCAAAGGCACTGTCTACTAATGGTACAACCATGGTGGTTATTAGTGGAGCAGTTTCCCTTGGCATGGACATGTCTGGAAGGTCACAGGTCAGGTTATAGGCTGCTTTGCATAAGTTACTCCTGAAAACATACAACATAACTGATCAGTTAAACAGGTAGTAATGTTTTTATTATCAGAAATGAATAAATGCTTGTCAGGTTAAATTCTACACCTGTGTGTGTGTGGACAGAAACAGCAGACAGAATGTAGCAGAAATATTCAGTTTAACTCATGTTACCTGATTCCTTCAGCCACTCTTCTCTCCTTGGGCCGAGCTGACAACACTACCATCCCATTTGTTGGACCAGGCTTGAAACCCTGTGAGCAAATGTACAAGAACTAATTTATTAAGGATGCTGTAGCCTATGTGCAAACCTGTTAAGAGTTGATAGAAATATTTTAATTGTGGAAGTGTAGGAAACAAACATTACCTAGGTCCTGGGTTTTTGCCATTGCTGCTCAAACCCCGTGCAGCTGTGAGTAGGAGGTAATGTGAAGTCTGGTACAGCAATGCTGCAATGTGACTGCACAGCGTAAGCCCTGCCACACATGAGCACTGACATGCCAGCAATTCAACAGGCTTAGTCTTTGAGAACAATCTGTAAAATAAATGTTTACACATTAGTAAAATAACCAATGTGTTTTTGATGTTCAGGTATGTACAGTGTATGTTATATAACTAAAATACATGTATTAACCTACTTTAGTCACTGTGTTTAACCCTGCTGGCTGTGAGCAGGGGAACTAGGCTACATCGTTAGGCTATCTAACGTAATATGTTGATACTGCAAACCATTAATTCCTAAAATAAATGTTTAACATTTTTACACAACCTGCTCTCATTTCCCTACACTTTTGTGTGGTCTCTCGCTTTTACTCATTGACCTGAAGCAGCTTGCCCTCACAGACACCTCACCTGACTTTCTTGTCAGAAACTGAGAAACAAAAACATTAACGTTATCAGCGAGCTTAGTCAGCTAGCGACATTACGTTAGCTTACACGAGCATAACGACATAGCTTTAATACATAATTTTTATGACTGCCATCCTGTTTATATCAAAGCTCACATACATTTCAGTCCCAATAGGTGATTCAACATGATTATATTGTTCGGTGTTATATTATAAACGTTAACATTATGACTAACGCTAGCTCTCGCAGAACATCAGCATTGACGTTAACGTTAGGTTAACGGTAACGTTGTACACTTACCTTTATAGTCAAGAATATAGCTGGTTATGTACAGCTTAAATCCGTTTTCCTTTTTGCTTAATGTCGTGGTTGAGTAGGCCTTAATAAGACGGTGTACATCGTTGATGGTGACATGGGGTAAGTCTTGACGAATGTAGAAACTCATTGATTTGACGGCTCTGACTGACAGAAAGCACAGCTGACGACCGGAAATGAATGAACTGGCTTATCGTAACCAGGAAGGAACTGTGCATATAGGCTATTGGAACAAGTGAACCAACAGCGGCGCTCGGAGTCCAATCCCCACATTGCACTATTACTACGACACATGGCTTTTCGAAGATCACAAATCACTACCATATTAATCAGTGTTCTATATTACATTATATTCTGCTACATTTAGCATATAACCCTATGAACATAGGTTATTCCTCGGAGCCAGACTCAGCGACCGAAACACAAGAATAACGCATGTAGGCTATACACTTAATTTAGATATATTTGAAAGAGTGTCACCAACTTAAGATTCAATAGAAACATTTCAAATTCATAACAACATCCCAGCGCTGCATGCAGAAAGTGTGATTCTAATATCTTACAAAAGCAATAAGACTCACCTGGTCATCCATGAGGAGTTTCTCTGAATTGACACGTGGGAGTGTAGGCCTAAGTGTTCCACGGGTATCCAGGCTAATAACACTTTCATTGAGAGGTCTATGGCATTTTACATCACTCCTTCTAGAGTCAGCTGTTCCATAAACGTCATAGTTATAAACATGCTGCATGGTTCCCGTGCCGCCAACGTCTGCGTAAAGGGGCGGGTAATATGGGATAACCGGTAGATTCCCATTGGATTTATAAAATATCCGCTCACGTCTCCATCTGTAGCACTTCACCGACAGTATGGCTATGATGGAAACGATAAAGAGAAAAGAAACAACTGCGAGGGCCAGGACTAAAAAAAAAGTCAGATTGTCGTTGTATTCCTTGTCATGCGTAAAGTCGGTGAACTCCGAGAGCACTTCAGGAAAGCTGTCCGCTAGAGCCACGTTAACATTGACTGTAGCAGAGCGAGAGGGCTGTCCATTGTCCTCCACTACAACAGTGAGCTTTTGTTTGACTGTATCTTTATCAGTGACTTGGCGTATAGTTCTTATTTCTCCATTCTGTGCGCCGACTTCAAATAGCGCCCTGTCAGTCACTTTCTGTAGTTTGTATGACAACCAGGCATTCTGACCCGAATCTACATCAACGGCCACCACTTTACTGACGAGATAGCCGACATCTGCTGAACGAGGCACAATTTCAGCTACCACTGAGCCACTAGTTTGCACTGGATACAGAATCTGAGGTGCATTGTCATTCTGATCTTGAATGTTTATCTTAACACTAACATTGGTACTTAACGGAGGAGATCCTCCGTCTTGTGCTTTGACACGGAAATTAAAATGTTTTATCTGTTCGTAATCAAAAGTGCGCACAGCATGAATGACACCACTCTCAGCATTAACTGATACATAGGAGGAGATTGCTAACCCATTAACCGTAGATTCCTCCAACATATATGAAATTCGGGCATTTTGATCAAAATCCATATCCATGGCTTTCACTGTAAAAATAGAGAGGCCAGGTGAGTTGTTTTCTAGAATGGAGGCTTCATATGCGCTCCTTTCAAACACGGGTGCGTTATCATTCACATCTGATATCTGTAGGGAAAGAGTGACACTGCTAGATAGAGAGGGCACGCCTTCATCAGAGCAGGTCACAGATATGTTATATGCGGAGTCTCTCTCTCGATCTAATTCACCGTCTGTAACTAAACTGTAGAAATTATTTGATGTAGACTTCAAAATGAATGGTATGTTTTCATTTATATTACACTGTACATTACCATTCTCCCCTGAATCTGCGTCCTGAATATTAAGAATACTAACAACAGTACCGGATTTGGAGTTTTCAGGTATTGATGGCGACTTGGACATGACATTTAACACTGGACTGTTATCGTTTGCGTCGATTACATCAATAATCACCTTACATGTATCTGAGAGACCTCCTTGATCTTTTGTCAGAACATCAATTTGATAGCGCTTGATTTTCTCATAATCGGATTCTCCTATCAATGTTACTACACCGGTACTGTCATTTATTCTAAATAATCCAGTCATGTCCGCGGCAGGTTTTGACAATGTGTATGTTACTTTGCCATTAATCCCTTCGTCAGAATCAGAAGCGTGCACTGTGGTTAGCACTGTGCCTTTTGGAGCATTTTCTAAAACGCTTGATTTATACACACTTTGAGAACAAATCGGCGCGTTATCATTGGCATCTAGTACTGAAATGCGTATCTGTACTGTCCCAGACATCTGCGGATCACCTCCATCAGTAGCAGTCAAAAGTAAAGATAAGTGATCTTCTTTCTCTCGATCAAGGGGTCTTTTCAAAATCATTACAACACGTTTGGTGTCCTCAGAATGAGTGTGTGTTTCTAATTCAAATACATCACTTGGCTTTAGGGCGTAGCCTTTGAGGCCATTGATTCCAACATCACTATCTAGGGCTTTTTCCAGCGTAAATCGGGCACCGATAGGAGAAGACTCGCTTATCTCAAACGTCATTTCTTCCACAGAAAAACTGGGTGCATTATCATTAATATCCGTGATCTGAACTGTTACACTGTAAAATTCCATAGGGGTTTCTAATATTATTTGGAAATGCAGCGCGCAAGGCGTAGTCTGTCCGCACAGGGCTTCACGGTCTATCCTTTCTTTGATAAGAAGGATCCCCTTTTCTCTCATAAGCTCTACATATTCAGTTCCGTCTCCAGTATAAAGGCGAGCTTTTCCTGATTTAAGCCTTTTTACATCCAGACCCAAATCCTGTGCTATGTTTCCGACTATAGAGCCTTTTGGCATTTCTTCGGGAATCGAGTAACTGATCTGTCCAAGCACGGTACTGAGACCAAAGAGAGAAACAAACAACAGTACTTGCCAAGCCATTGTCCTCTCCGACATTTTCTTTGGATGTAAAAAGCACAATATAATCCACAAAATGTATTGCAATACCGAAATATCCCCCCAATGAAAAATAAACTGTCCAATAATGACAAGAAATCAAGGTTATCCAAAGATACTAGTTTAAAGGAGATACATTCGGTAAATGTCGTCGTGTTTTCCGCACAGCTTTGTCGTTCCATTTATGCAGGGGCGGAGGAGGTACACAACCTTAATATAGTTCACAATTCCCCTCAATATAAAACAACAGCGGCACTTGCAGACCAATGTGTTGTACTGCAGATAAAGGAAAAGACAAGGTGCTCTAAAATGACATACAGCAGCAAACAAATACCAAGTAAGCTCTTCGACTGTCTGACTCCATAGTAATGTAAGCTTTCAGCACCATGGCTAGCAACTGAAAGCTAAATTGTGCACATGTTCTTGTCAATAATATGTAATGCAAAAAACTGTGACTTTAAATGTTGCAGAATTAGTGAGTGAACTTCTTCGTTAAATACACAGGAGGGAAAACAGATACTATAACAGAACGTTGTCAAGTAAAGATATGCAGCTCACCTGATGGTTTGTATCATCCATGGTCAGCCTCTCCCTGTTGGCACGTGAGAGTGTATCTTTTCCGCACGTGTCCAGGCTTATGATGCTTTCACTACAAGGTCTAGGGTATTGCAGATCACTTTTTCTGGAGTCCATTGTTCTGCAGACCTCGTAATTATAAACATGCTGTAAAGTACCCGTGCCACCTACGTCTGCGTAAAGGGGTGGGTAGTATGGAATGACTGGGAGATTTCCGTTAGATTTATGAAACATCCGCTCACGTCTCCATCTGTAGCATTTCACTGACAGGATTGAGATTATAGACACGATGAAAAGAAAAGACACAACGGCTAAAGCCAGGACCAAATAGAAGGTCAGATTGTCGTTGTACTCTTTGTCATGCGTCATGTCAGTGAACTCTGAGAGCACTTCAGGAAAGCTGTCCGCCAAAGCCACGTTAACATTGACTGTTGCTGAGCGTGAGGGTTGTCCGTTGTCCTCTACAACAACTGTGAGCTTCTGCTTTACCGTGTCCTTGTCAGTAATTTGTCGAATAGTTCTTATTTCTCCATTCTGAGTGCCTACCTCAAACAAGGCTCTCTCCGCAGTTTTATGTAGTTTATAAGACAGCCAGGCATTCTGTCCTGAGTCCACATCAACAGCCACCACTTTGGAGACGAGGTAGCCCACATCTGCTGACCGAGGCACAATTTCAGCCAAAAGGGATCCACTGGAATGTATCGGATAAAGAATCTGAGGCGCATTGTCATTTTGATCCTGGATGATCACGTTAAGAGTGGCGTTACTACTCAGAGGAGGCGAGCCACCGTCTTGAGCTTTAACAATGAAACGTAGCTGTTTAATTTGCTCAAAGTCAAAGGTACGCACAGCATGCAAAACTCCCGTTTCAGAATTTATAGATAAATAAGAAGATACCGAAGTTCCATCGGTCTGCTTTTCATCTAGGTAATATGAGATTCTGGCATTTTGATTCGCATCTAAGTCTCTCGCCCTTACTGTGAAAATGGACAACCCGGGAGAATTATTTTCCATTAAATACACTGAATACATTTTCTGCTCGAAAATGGGTGCGTTGTCATTGACATCAGACAGCTTTAAGCGCAGTGTCTTGACAGTAGAGAGAGGGGGAGATCCGGAGTCGATAGCCGTTATGGTGATATTAAACTCAGACAATGTTTCGCGGTCAAATAATGCGTCTGTGACTAAAGTATAATAATTTGCTAAAGATGATTTAATATTGAATGGAAGACCTCTGTCTAGAGAGCATGTAACTTCACCATTTTTACCAGAATCAGCATCTTTGACATTTAGTATTGCTATTGTCGTTCCTATGGGAGAATCCTCAGACACAGGGGTAGAAAAAGACCTGACGTTCATAACTGGCGCATTATGGTTATGGTTATGGTTATGGTTATGGATTTAGCAGACGCCTTTGTCCAAAGCGACATATAAATACAAAACAACATAATAATATTTAAAAATGAACAGGGAACAGATTAAAATCTAGGTCAAATATAGTAAGGAGAATAGTTGTAGTACACAATAATATCAATTCAATCAATAGCCTAATAAAAAAAGCAATGTAAAAAAGGGGAAAGGCAATAATAAAACAATAATGTCAATTCAATCAATAATATAAAAACAATAACATGCTAAGACTACATTAAGGAGAATATCAATAATAAACAATAATGTCAAATTAATTAACAGCCCAATTAAAATAAAACAACATTATATAAACCATAACACATAAGCGCTTAAACAACTAAGTATATGTTGAATAGGAATGTCTTTAGACCCCTCTTAAACGACCCAAAACTACCACAGGAACGGAGAGCACTGGGCAGTTCATTCCACCAACATGGAACCACTGAAGAAAAGAGTCTGGAATTAGACCCAGTTTTTATGACTGGTCGACACAACATACGCTCACCAGAAGACCGCAGTGGGCGGTTGGGGATGTAAGGCTTGATTATTGAATTAAAATAACTAGGAGCAGATCTAGTTAGTGTCCTATAGGCCAAAGTGAGAGATTTAAATTTAATTCTGGCTACTATAGGGAGCCAATGGAGAGTAACTAGGAGAGGAGTTACATGTGTCCTCTTTGGCTGATTGAAGACCAGGCGTGCTCCAGCATTTTGAATCAGCTGTAATGATCTTGTTACACAAGCGGGTAAGCCAGCTAATAGTGAATTACAATAGTCCAGCTTAGAGATGACCATGGTCTGAACAAGAAGTTGTGTGGAATCTTGTGTCAGATAAGGTCTGATCTTCCTAATGTTGTAAAGCATAAACCGGCATGATTTTGCAATAGAAGCTATATGCTCAGAGAAGTTAAGTCGGTCATCAATTACAACTCCCAAGTTTCGTGCCGATCTAGTTGGGGTCAGTGAAGTTGAGTCAAGCTGGATGTTAATCTGTTGGGGAATAGCTGTTTTAGCTGGAAACACCAAAAACTCTGTTTTTGAGAGATTAAGCTGAAGGTGCCGATCTTTCATCCAGGCTGAAATATCCTTAAGGCATGCAGAAATCCGGTGGGAAACACTAGAGTCATCAGGTGGGAAAGACAGGTAAAGTTGAGTGTCGTCTGCATAACAGTGATAGTCAAATCCATGGGAGCGAATGGTATCACCTAAGGAAGTGGTGTAAATAGAGAAAAGCAAGGGTCCTAATACTGATCCCTGAGGCACACCTGTGGTGAGGGCATGAGACTTAGATACCTGTCCCTGCCAAGACACGTTGAAAGAACGCCCTTTAAGGTAAGATTCAAACCAGTCAAGAGCTTTTCCAGAAATTCCCAGTTCAGATAGTATAGATAGGAGAATGTCATGGTTAACAGTATCAAAGGCTGCAGATAAATCTAGTAGAATTAATACTGATGACTGAGCAGAGGACTTAGCTACTCTCAATGCTTCAGTCACAGACAGAAGAGCAGTTTCAGTAGAATGACCACTCTTGAAACCAGACTGCATAGGGTCTAGTAGATTATTCTGATGAAGAAAGTCACAAACTTGCTTGAAGACCACTTTCTCCAAAACCTTTGACAAGAAAGGAAGAAGGGAGACAGGTCTGTAGTTCTTCACCTCAGTTGGATTAAGTGCACTTTTCTTTAGCAGAGGTGTAACCCTAGCCTGTTTAAAAGAATAAGGAACTATTCCAGAACTGAGAGAAGCATTAAATACATGTGTGACTGCTGGTAGAACAGCGGGTGAGATAGACTGTAGAAGAGTGGACGGGACAGGATCTAATGGGCATGTTGTTGGACGACATCGCTGAAGCAATTGAGAGACTGCTTCTTCATCAAGAGGAGAGAAAGAGTCAAATGATGGGGTCATACTAACACAAGGCAAAGCCCTCCTTATAGGAGCATCAAACTGAGCACTTATTTTAGCAACTTTTTCAGTGAAAAATGTTGCAAAGTCATTTGCTGACAGTGAAGTAGTTGATGGTGGTGGTGGAGGATTGAGGAGAGATTTGAAAGTAGAAAAAAGTTGTCTACTGTCAGTGGCGCTCTCAATCTTGCTTTGATAGAATGCCTTTTTTGCAAGTGTAACAGTGGATGAAAAGGATGACAGCAAAGACTGGTAGTTACTAAGATCATTTCCATCTTTGGATTTACGCCATTTCCTCTCAGCAGCTCTAAGTTCCTTTCGTACTGAGACTATACTGTTCGTCAGCCATGGATGGCGAGGTTTAGAACGAGTAGGTCTTGAGGAAAGAGGACATGCTGCATTCAGACAAGATGCCAGTGTAGAGCAGAGAGTCTTTGTAGCGTCATTAACCTCAAGTGTCAAGAATGAGCTAGGAGTAGGTAAAGCAGATGTTACTAATGTTGCAAAATGGTCACTTGAGAGGCTTCTGAGATTACGCCGGAACGAAATTATCGGAGGAGGAGCTGCTGGGTTATCCAGGAGACGCACAGAGAATCTGATAAAGTGATGATCCGATACATGTAATGGATTAACCAAAACGTTGTCTGTATTACAGTTACGTACCAGAATTAAATCAAGATCTTTACCAGCCTTGTGAGTAGGAGGACTGTGGACACGTGTGATATTAAATGAGGAGAGTAAGGACAGGAAGTCAATTGCAGACGAGTTATCCAAATGAATATTAAAATCGCCAAGGATTAATAATGGGCATGCATCCATTGGAATAGCAGACAGTAGAATGTCCAACTCGTTCACAAAGTTCCCAAGTTGTCCTGGAGGGCGATAAATAACCACCAAGTATAATTTGTATGGTTCAGTTATCATGATGGCATGATATTCAAACGAGTTGTGGACCTGAGCAGGCAGCAACTGTGTAAACCTCCAATCATCAGAGACGAGAAAGCCTGTCCCGCCTCCTCTACCAGACGAACGACTGGTATGCGAAAAAGCATAACTGGTCGACAACGCTGCAGGCGTGGCAGTATTCTCCGGCCTAATCCACGTCTCTGTAAGCGCAAGCAATTGAAGAGATAACTGTGAGGCCAGAGCAGGAATGAAGTCCGCTTTATTCACTGCAGATTGGCAATTCCACAACCCTACAGAAAAAGTAGGACAAGCCTGCTGAACTGATTGTTGCCTTTCAACACCAGTACGCTTATTAACCTGACCGGATACAGGGATATGTTGAAGGCACATTATTAGAAGGATTGTCAGCTAACAAGACAAGGTGAGACAAGAGTGAAACTTATCTGAGAGGTGCCTTGCTTGTGTCCTTGCTCGGTGGACTCGTCGCAGGTAGACTCGATTCGTCTTGACACGAGTAAGTCTTCACACGAGGACGGCTGCACACGAGCGCTGACGCCTCCACTGACGCTCCAGCACAATAACCACTTTAAATGCTAGTCCTAATTGATCACGCGGAATTAATATCTATAACTTCTATAATAACTTTACTTGTACCAGAGAATCCCCCTTGGTCTTTAGCTTCAACTCTAATTTCATATCGTTTATTTTGTTCATAGTCGATCGATCCGACAACAGAAATAGTGCCTGTGGACTCGCCAATACTAAATATTTCTTTTAAATCCTCTTTCAAATCACCAAAACAGTAAACTATCATTCCGTTTGAACCAGTATCGGCATCAGTTGCATTAACTGTCGTCACATAAGTACCTTTCGGTGCATTTTCCACCACAGTCGATTTATACACGGTCTGGTTAAACACAGGGACATTGTCATTAGCGTCTAGTATGGTGACATCTATATTTACTGTCCCAGATCTTTGCGGTTTTCCGCCGTCGACTGCTATTAGCTTTAAAGAAAGGCGTGGATTCTCTTCTCTGTCTAAAGCTTTCTGGAGAATCATTTCTGCATATTTACTACCATCCGGATTCGACTGCTGTTTTAAAACAAAATGAGCATTCTGAGAAAGAATATAATTCTGAAGTGCATTTATTCCGACGTCAGGATCATCGGCACTACCCAGCAGAAAACGCGAGCCAAGAGTAGCTGCTTCACTTATCTCAAAATTGATTTCAGTTTTCCGAAATACGGGCGCATTATCATTTATATCTAATATTTCAACTGTGATCTGGTGTAGTTCCATTGGATTTTCTAGAATGATCTCAAAACTGAAGCTGCATGGGGTGATTTCGCCGCATAGCTGCTCTCGGTCTATTCTCTCGCTCACAACTAGAATCCCTTTGTCTGGCTTCAGCTCTGTGTACTGTATGCTTTCGGTGACGATACGGGCACGGCCCGATCTAAGCCTCTTCACATCAAGTCCCAGGTCTTGAGCAACATTCCCAATAAGCGAGCCAACCTTCATCTCCTCTGGAATAGAGTAACGAATCTGTGCGCCAATAATATCACAAAATGTCGCCAGTAACAATATTACTTGCCAGTGCTGTCGATTAAAGATGGACACTCGAGAGGTAATCCTCGAGAAAAGCTTAAGAAGCATTTTGCAAACAATATTGGCGTCAAAAATCCACCATAAGTCCAGTCTTCGTCTTGTGAACAGTCCTTTAGAGACGCATACAGAATCAAGACTACCTCACACACCACAGAGCGCAATGTTAGGGGAGGATCTACCGATTGCTGACGCAACTTCTGTAGTACAAAAATATTTCCCCTGATCAACAGCGGCACTCAGAGTCCAAAGTTAGAATATCTAGCTTTGCATTTCAATAAGGAAACTGGCCGCCATGAGAAATAAACGCACTTATACACACCACAGAGTAAAATATAAACAAGGCAATGCTGTTTATGTGATGGATAGTTGATATCATATGCAATGCAAAGCTAACCGATATTTTATAGATTCACAGACGTAGGCTACATCACATATACACGACATAGAAAATTGCACGGACAGATATAGGAGTTCATTAGGTCATGTCCCAGCAGACTAAGTAAAGTGGAAATATTTGGACTAATATTTAGGCTTATTTGCGTACAGTTATTTATACAATATGTATCTATAGTGTGAAATATAAAGTGAGAAGAACTACAGAGGAGTGATTACTACACCTCACTGTAAAGACATGGACAATAAGTAGAGTACTGTAAAACCTGGGGGGTTCGCTCTCTTCTGCTCGCTGGATGTATTTTTAACTTAAGTGACAAAGTATTTTCATACAGTATGTCTCATGTCAAAGCACTCAAAGTTTATAATATGTTCGCTCACTTCAGTTTCTTGCCTAACACCTCTAAAACACAAATGCAATACAAACAAATGGCAAGTAAGCTTTTCGACTGTCTTACTCCATGAAGTAAGCTTTCAGCACCATGGCTAGCAACCAAGACTGGGAAGTTGAAGCCAAGCCGATACATTTTATACATGTTGTCACAATTCTATGAATGGTATATCATGGAAAGAAAACTGTGACTTTAAATATTGCAGCATTAGTGAGTGAACTTCATCGTTAAATACACAGGAGGGAAAAAGAACACGATAACAGAACGTTTTCAAGCAAAGATATGCAGCTCACCTGATGGTTTGTATCATCCATGGTCAGCCTTTCCCTGTTGACACGTGAGAGTGTATCTTTTCCGCACGTGTCCAGGCTTATGATGCTTTCACTACAAGGTCTAGGGTATTGCAGATCACTTTTTCTGGAGTCCATTGTTCTGCACACCTCGTAATTATAAACATGCTGTAAAGTACCCGTGCCCCCTACGTCTGCGTAAAGAGGTGGGTAATACGGAATGACTGGAAGATTTCCGTTAGATTTATAAAACATCCTCTCACGTCTCCATCTGTAGCACTTCACCGATAGTATGGCTATTATAGAGACGATGAAAAGAAATGAAACAACAGCGAGGGCTAGGACTAAATAAAAGGTCAGATTGTCGTTGTATTCCTTGTCGTGCGTAAAGTCAGTGAACTCCGAGAGCACTTCAGGAAAGCTGTCCGCTAAAGCCACGTTGACATTGACTGTAGCAGAGCGAGATGGCTGTCCGTTGTCCTTCACAATAATAGTGAGCATTTGTTTCACAGCATCTTTATCAATGACTTGGCGTATAGTTCTTATTTCTCCATTCTGTGCGCCGACTTCAAAGAGCGCCCTGTCAGTCCCTTTCTGTAGTTTATATGAGAGCCAGGCATTTTGACCCGAATCTACATCAACGGCCACCACTTTACTAACGAGATAGCCGACATCTGCTGAACGAGGCACAATTTCAGCTACAACTGAGCCACTAGTTTGCACTGGGTATAGAATCTGAGGTGCATTATCATTCTGATCTTGAATGTTTATCTTAACACTAACATTGGTACTTAATGGGGGAGATCCTCCGTCTTGTGCTTTGACACGGAAATGGAAATGCTTTATCTGTTCGTAATCAAAAGTGCGCACAGCATGAATGACACCACTCTCAGCATTAACTGATACATAGGAAGAGACTGCTAGCCCATTAACAGCAGATTCCTCCAACATATATGAAATTCGGGCATTTTGATTAAAATCCATATCCATGGCTTTCACTGTAAAAATTGAAAGACCAGGTGAGTTGTTTTCCGAAATGGAGGCTTCATACGCGCTCCTTTCAAACACGGGTGCGTTATCATTCACATCTGATATATGTAGGGAGAGAGTGACGCTGCTAGAGAGAGAGGGTACGCCTTCATCAGAGCACGTCACAGAGATGTTATATGCGGAATCTCTCTCTCGATCTAATTCTCCGTCTGTGACTAAACTGTAGAAGTTGTTTGATGTAGACTTCAAGATCAATGGCAAGTTTTCATTTATGGCACACTGAACATTACCATTCTCCCCTGAGTCTGAATCTTGAATATTAAGAATACATACGACCGTGTCGGATTTAGAGTTTTCTGGTATCGAGGTCGATTTGGACATTACTTTTATAACTGGCCTATTATCATTTGTGTCGATGATATCAACAACAACTTTACATGTATCTGCATGGCCACCGTGATCTTTTGCTTGGATTGCAATTTGATAGCGCTTCACTTTCTCAAAGTCGGTATCTCCTATCAGCCGTAGCACACCGGTGGTGCCATCTATCTGAAACATTGCAGCTATGTCACCGACAGGTTTCGATAATGTGTATGTTACTTTACCATTCAATCCCTCGTCTGCATCTGTCGCACTCACAGTGGTTAATATGGTTCCTTTGGGCGAGTTCTCTAAAACACTCGATTTATACACTCTTTGGGAACAAATAGGCGCGTTATCATTTGCATCTTGTACTGTAATTAATATCTGCACCGTCCCAGACATCTGAGGGTCGCCTCCGTCTGTAGCGGTTAGCAGTAAAGATAAATGTTGCTCTTTCTCTCGGTCTAAGGATCTCTTCAAAACCATTTCAACACTTCTGGTATCATCAGACTGTGTCTGCGTTTCTAGCTCAAACACATCAGAAGGTTTTAGCGTGTAGCTCTGAAGGCCATTGATTCCAACGTCATTATCGATGGCTTTCTCTAACGTAAATCTGGCACCGGGGAGAGATAGCTCGTTGATTTCAAATTTGATTTCATTCACTGAAAAAAATGGCGCATTGTCATTGATATCCGTGACCTGAACTGTAACACTGTAAAATTCCATAGGGTTTTCTAAAATGATCTGGAAATGCAGCGCACAAGGCGTTGTCTGTCCGCACAGGGCTTCACGGTCTATTCTCTCTTTGATAAGAAGGATCCCTTTTTCTGTCATAAGATCTATGTATTCAGTACCGTCCCCGGTGAAAACGCGAGCTTTCCCTGATTTAAGCCTTTTTACATCCAGACCCAAATCCTGTGCTATGTTTCCGACTACAGAGCCTTTCGGCATTTCTTCTGGAATTGAGTAACTGATCTGTCCATGCACGGTACGGAGTCCAAAGAGAGAAACAAACAACAGTACTTGCCAAGCCATTGTCCTGTCCGACATTTTCTTTGGATACAAAAAGCACAATAGAATCCACAAAATGAACTGCAACATCGAAATATTCCCCAAATAAAAAGTTATATTCTCAAAAAGATAAGAAATGAAGTAGGCTATCCGAAGATATATGTTTAAAGAAAGTATATTCTTTCCACAAATGTCGTCGTGTTTTCCGCACAGCTTTGTCGTTCCATTTATGCAGGGGCGGAGGACGTACACAGCCTTAATATAGTTCACAATTCCCCTCAACATATTAACCAACAGCGGCACTTGCAGACCAATGTGTTGTACTGCAGATAAAGTAACAGACAAGGTGCTCTAATATGACATGCAGCAGCAAACAAATACCAAGTAAGCTCTTCGACTGTCTGACTCCATAGTAATGTAAGCTTTCAGCACCATGGCTAGCAACTGAAAGCTAAATTGTGCATGTGTTCTTGTCAATAATATGTAATGCAAAAAACTGTGACTTTAAATATCGCAGAATTAGTGAGTGAACTTATTTGTTATATACACAGGAGGGAAAAAGAACACGATAACAGAACGTTGTCAAGTAAAGATATGCAGCTCACCTGGTTTGTATCATCCATGGTCAGCCTCTCCCTGTTGGCACGTGAGAGTGTATCTTTTCCGCACGTGTCCAGGCTTATGATGCTTTCACTACAAGGTCTAGGGTATTGCAGATCACTTTTTCTGGAGTCCATTGTTCTGCAAACCTCGTAATTATAAACATGCTGTAAAGTACCCGTGCCCCCTACGTCTGCGTAAAGAGGTGGGTAATACGGAATGACTGGAAGATTTCCGTTAGATTTATAAAACATCCGCTCACGTCTCCATCTGTAGCATTTCACTGACAGGATTGAGATTATAGACACGATGAAAAGAATAGACACAACGGCTAAAGCCAGGACCAAATAGAAGGTCAGATTGTCGTTGTACTCTTTGTCATGCGTCATGTCAGTGAACTCTGACAGCACTTCAGGAAAGCTGTCCGCCAAAGCCACGTTAACATTGACTGTTGCTGAGCGAGAGGGTTGTCCGTTGTCCTCCACAACAACAGTGAGCCTCTGCTTTACCGAGTCCTTGTCAGTAATTTGTCGAATAGTTCTTATTTCTCCATTCTGAGCGCCTACCTCAAACAAGGCTCTCTCCGCAGATTTATGTAGTTTATAAGACAGCCAGGCATTCTGTCCAGAGTCCACATCAACAGCCACCACCTTGGTGACGAGGTAGCCCACATCTGCTGACCGAGACACAATTTCAGCCAAAATGGATCCACTGGATTGTATCGGATAAAGAATCTGAGGCGCATTGTCATTTTGATCCTGGATGATTACGTTAAGAGTGGCGTTACTACTCAGAGGAGGCGAGCCACCGTCTTGAGCTTTAACAATAAAACGTAGCTGCTTAATTTGCTCAAAGTCAAAGGAACGCACAGCATGCAAAACCCCTGTTTCAGAATTTATAGATAAATAAGAAGATACCGAAGTTCCATCGCTCTGCTTTTCATCTAGGTAATATGAGATTCTGGCATTTTGATTCGCATCCAAGTCTCTCGCCCTTACTGTGAAAATGGACAATCCGGGAGAATTATTTTCCATTAAATACACTGAATACATGTTCTGCTCGAAAATGGGTGGGTTGTCATTGACATCAGACAGCGATAGGCGCAGCGTCTTGACAGTAGAGAGGGGGGGAGATCCGGAGTCGACTGCAGTTATGGTGATATTATACTCAGACAATGTCTCCCGGTCAAATAATGCGTCCGTGACTAAAGTATAATAATTTGCTAGAGATGATTTGATATTGAAAGGAAGGCCTTTGTCTATAGAGCATGTAACTTCACCATTTTTACCAGAATCAGCGTCTTTGACGTTTAGTATTGCTATTGTCGTTCCTATGGGAGAATCCTCGGACACAGGACTAGAAAAAGACCTGACGTTCATTACTGGCGCATTATCATTAATATCTATAACTTCTATAATAACCTTACTTGTACCAGTGAATCCTCCTTGGTCTTTTGCTTCAACTCGTATTTCATATCGTTTATTTTGTTCAAAGTCAATCGCACCAATAACAGAAATCGTGCCTGTGGTCTCGTCGATGCTAAATGTTTGTTTTAAATCTTCCTTCAGATCACTGAAAGAGTATACTATCAATCCATTGGAACCGGCATCAGCATCAGTTGCATTAACTGTCATCACATAAGTACCTCTCGGTGCATTTTCCATCACAGTTGATTTATACACGGTCTGATTAAACACGGGGACATTGTCATTAGCATCTAGTACAGTGACTTCTATATTTACAGTGCCAGATCTTTGCGGATTTCCGCCGTCGACTGCTATTAGCTTTAAAGAAAGGCGTGGATTCTCCTCTCTGTCTAAAGCTTTCTGGAGAATCATTTCTGCATATTTACTACCATCCGGATTCGACTGCTGTTTTAAAACAAAATGAGCATTCTGAGAAAGGATATAATTCTGAAGTGCATTTATTCCGACGTCAGGATCATCTGCACTACCCAACACAAAGCGCGAGCCAAGAGTAGCTGCTTCACTTATCTCAAAATTGATTTCAGTTTTCCGAAATACGGGCGCATTATCATTTATATCTAATATTTCAATTGTGATCTGGTGTAGTTCCATTGGATTTTCTAGAATCATCTCAAAACTGAAGCTGCATGGGGTGATTTCGCCGCATAGCTGCTCTCGGTCTATTCTCTCGCTCACAACTAGAATCCCTTTGTCTGGCTTCAGCTCTGTATACTGTACGCTTTCGGCGACGATACGGGCACGGCCCGATCTAAGCCTCTTCACATCAAGTCCCAGGTCTTGAGCAACATTCCCAATAAGCGAGCCAACGTTCATCTCCTCTGGAATAGAGTAACGAATCTGTGCGCCAATAATATCACAAAATGTCGCCAGTAACAATATTACTTGCCAGTGCTGTCGATTAAAGATGGACACTCCAATGTATGAAAGCTTACGCCCTTCATCGGTGGCCATAGTAATCCTCGAAAAAAGCTTAAGAATCCTTTAGCAAACAAAATATTATCGTCAAAAATCCACAACTCCAGTCTCAGTCATTCTTACAGTCCTTTAGAGACGCATAAAGAATCACTACCTCACACATTATAGAGCGCAATGTTAGGGGAGGATCTACCGACTGCTGACGCAACTTCTCTGGTACAAAAATATTTCTCCTGATCAACAGCGGCACTCAGAGTCCAAAGTTAGAATATCCAGCTTTGAATTTGCAATGTCCTGGTCGCCATGACAAATAAAACACACTTATACACACTAAAGAGTAAGATATAAACTCGGCGGATTATGTGATGGATAGTTGTTATCATACAATGCAAATCAAAGCCATATTCTATAGAATCAGAAGTAGTATCGCATACACACATGACACAGAAAATTGCACGAACATATACGAGTAAAACCTGAACATCACGGTAAATTGTTGTCTTCTGCTCTCTGGCTGCATAGTTAACTTAAGAGATGAAGTATTTTCATATGTCTCATCAACGAAGCTGATAATATGTTCTTTCAGATCAGTTTCTCGTAAAATCCTAAAACCTATTTTGCTGACAAGACAAAAATGTACACGTGCACTTGTGCTCCTCTATATCACTCACTGAATGTGTGTGTGTGTGTGTGTGTGTGTGTTGGAATCAAAATCCAAATAACAGTGTATATTACTATCACCTAAACAGAGTCTATTACTATCACCTAAATTGCTGTCCGTGGTGCTGAAAATGATCGCCATATGTAAACAAAGAAATCAACGTTTGTGTGGCTACAGTGTTAAGAGTCTGAAAAGTGCTTTTCTCCGAAAACGAAAGTGTCTCACCTGTATGGGCGAGTCGGGCTCATCCAGGATGTTTTTCTCACTGTGTACTCTCTGTAGCGTCCCAGCAGAGCTTTGGTCTAAAATTAAAACGTTCTGACTTTCGGGTCTAGCGAACTGACAGTCACTTTTTCTGGAGTCCATGGTCCTGTAAACCTCATAGTTATAGACGTGCTGTAATGTCCCTGTAGCTCCAGCGTCTGCGTAACGCGGAGGATAATATGGGATAACGGGAAGTTTGGACTGATAATACAAACGAGACTGTCTCCATCTATAGATTTTAACAGATATAATGGCGACGAGAGATACAATAAAAAGAAACGAGACGACAGCTAAAGCCAAAATGAGATAAAATGTCAGGTTGTCGTTGTAATCCGTATCCTGGGAGTAGTCGTTGAATTCCGAGAGCACTTCAGGGAAGCTGTCCGCCACCATCACATTGACACTGACTGTTGCAGAGCGAGGGGCCTGCCCGTTGTCCTCCACTACAACAGTGAGCTTTTGTTTCACAGCATCTTTATCGGTGACTGGGCGAATAGTTCTTATTTCTCCATTCTGTGCACCAACTTCAAATAGTGCCCTTTCTGTCATTTTTAGAAATTTATATGAGAGCCAGGCATTCTGTCCAGAGTCTACATCAACAGCCACCACTTTAGTGACGAGATAGCCCACATCAGCTGAGCGAGGTATGACTTCACCAACCAGCATGCTACTACTCTGCAAAGGGTAAAGAATCTGCGGGGCATTGTCATTCTGATCCAGAATGTTTATTATTACTGTAGTGTTACTGCTTAATGGTGGAGAACCTCCATCTTGCGCACTAATGTAAAATGTAACGGACTTAATTTGTTCAAAATCAAACGAGCGAACGGCATGAATTACACCACTTTCAGAGTTAACAGAAATATACGAAGACACAGGGTTACCATTGAACTGGGAATCTATGAGCAGATAAGAGACTCTTGCATTCTGATTTGAGTCCAAATCTATCGCTTTCACAGAAAATATAGACAACCCCGGAGAGTTGTTTTCCATCACAAGAGCTGAATACAGTGATTTTTCAAATAGAGGTGGATTGTCATTAACGTCTGTTATTTTTAGTGTTACTGTTTTAGTGGCAGACAGAGGCGGTGTCCCTTCATCCACAGCGGTGAATGTTATATTGTACTCAGCCTGTAGCTCCCTGTTCAAATCACTGTTGGTTACAAGAGTGTAATAGTTTTTCAAGGATGACTGTACAGCAAATGGTACATTTGGATTAATAGAGCAGTCTACCTTCCCATTTTTAGACGAATCTATATCTTTCACACTTATGATTGCTACAGTGGTGCCAATTTCTGAATCTTCTGATAAACTCTTGGAAAATGACGTAAGGGTTATTAAAGGGGGGTTGTCATTTACATCGACAATATCAATAGCTACTTTACCGGAGGCTATTAATCCACCCTGATCCTTTGCTTGAATGCCGAATTCATAATACTTGTTCTTTTCATAATCTATCGGGCCATCGACACGTATTTCGCCTGTAGTCTCGTCTATGGCAAATATTCCTGCGACATCAGCTGACATACGAGAAAAATGGTAAGTAATGTGACTGTTTGTGCCAGCATCTGCGTCGGTAGCACTTACCGTAGTAACCACTGTGCCTTTGGGCGAATTTTCAGTAACCGTTGCTTTGAATACTGGTTGTATGAATATAGGCGCATTATCGTTAGCATCCAAAACCGTAATATGTATTTTAATAATGCCGGACCTTTGTGGGTCTCCACCATCAAAAGCAGTAAGAGTGAGAAGCAGCTGGTCTTCCTTCTCTCGATCTAGGGGTCCCTGTAGGTAAACCTCAGCATACTTATTTCCGTCAGGACTATCCTGCACTTTAACATTAAACTTGTCGGTGGGATGCACGGTATAACCTCGGAGAGCATTAGTACCCACATCAGGATCGACAGCACTCTCTTGTATTACGGGTGTCCCCAATTGAGTCGATTCAGATATTTCAAGTTTGATCGCTTTTTCCGTGAAGAATGGGGCATTGTCGTTCACATCTAGTATTTCAACAATAACACTGTGCAACTGCATGGGATTCAACATAATTATTTCCAGATTCAAGCTGCAAGGCGACGTTTGTCTGCATAACTGCTCTCTATCCATCCTCTCTCCAACAACCAGAGTGCCTTTGTCTGAATCCAGCGTGATGAACTCGCTGTTTTCGCTGCTAACAATGCGAGCGCCGCCCGATCTCATTCTCCGCACATCCAAACCCAAATCCTCGGCCAGGTTTCCAACAAACGATCCCTTTTTCATTTCCTCTGGTATCGAATACCGTATCTGTCCAAAGCCCCCATGCACGGCACAAAGGAGAATTATGACCAGCAGCTTTTCCCTTATTGGAAATCCACGTCTCCTCTGACCAACAAAGGCTCTGAAGAACATTGTAATCCACCTTGTAGCCTAAAGCACGACGACACGACGGCGACACAAAGGTAGTCTATTTTATAAAACACCCCAAAAATCATAAAACGTACTTGGAGAAGAATACATACGCTCCTATCATGGCGACAGAGTCCTCAAATGACTATGAAGCAAACAACGTCATCCACAAGACACTGCCTTACCCATTACCTCACTGAAGTGATTTCTTTAAGTCAACAGCGGCACTTAGAGTCCATTATGTGTAACTATGACTACACAGAAATGACATGTTACACTTTCAAAATGTATTTCTTAATGTCATGATTTACCCAGAGAGCGGTTCAAAATTAGGTTACCATATAGCCCGCTACTTTTTTCACATTTGATCAGAGCATTATCACCAAAAAGTCATCGGCCATGACAAACAAGTCAGTAATCGAATATCAAAGAACACCAAAGAGTTGTCCATAAAACAGCATTACTCACCTCCTCTGGTGAATCAGGCTCATCCAGGATGTTTTTCTCGCTGTAAACTCGCTGCATAGTTGCAGTAGCATTGGGGTCCATTATCAACAGATTTTGACTATCGGGTCTGCCGAACTTAAAGTCACTTTTTCTAGAATCAGTAGTCCTGTATACGTCATAATTGTACACGTGTTGGAGAGTTCCTGTGCCGTCTGCGTAACGCGGTGGATAATATGGAATTACCGGTAGACTGGATTGATAGTACGTCCGTGACTGCCTCCATCTATACACTTTCACCGATATAATGGCCACAAGAGACGTTATAAAAAGGAATGAAACCACAGCCAAGGCTAATACTAGATAAAAAGTCAGGTTGTCGTTGTACTCCTTGTCCTGCTGAAAATCAGTGAACTCCGAGAGCACTTCAGGAAAGCTGTCGGTCAACGCCACGTTGACGTTGACTGTAGCTGAACGTGCTGGCTGCCCATTGTCCTCCACTACAACCGTGAGCTTCTGTTTAACGGGATCTTTATCGGTGACCTGTCTGATAGTTCTTATTTCTCCATTCTGAGCGCCCACTTCAAACAGCGCCCTGTCTGTTGCTTTTAGCAGTTTATAAGAGAGCCAGGCATTCTGTCCGGAGTCCACATCAACAGCAACTACTTTAGTGACGAGATAGCCTACATCTGTTGAACGAGGCACAATCTCTGCCACCACTGAACCACCAGTTTGCACTGGGTACAAAATCTGAGGCGCGTTGTCATTTTGGTCCCGGATTAAGATTTGTACAGTAGCATTACTACTTAATGGAGGAGAGCCTCCATCCTGCGCTTTCACAACAAAAGTGAGCTGCTTGATTTGTTCATAATCAAATGACCGAACTGCACGGAGAACACCCGTCTCAGAGTTGATTGAGAAATAGGATGAAAGTGGGGATGCATTGATTTGTGTTTCTTCTAAAATATACGATATTCTTGCGTTTTGATTCCAGTCTAAATCCTTTGCGAAAACATTAAATATAGACACACCAGGTGAGTTATTCTCGGTTACATAAGCCGTATAACGGCTTCTTTCGAAAACAGGTGCGTTGTCATTAATGTCTGACACTTTAAGAAGTAGATTTGTAGAGCTTGACAGTGGCGGAGCACCAGAGTCGGTTGCAGTAACGGTTATGTTGTATTCTTGTACAGTCTCTCGATCAAAGTGCGCATCAGTTATCAAATTATAATAATTCGACAGGGATGACTCAATTTTAAATGGCATTTTATTATTTATGGAACACGTAATAAGGCCATTTTTCTCAGAGTCTAAATCTTTGACATTCAATATCGCGATAGTGGTACCTGGTGGCGCATCTTCAGACAAGCTGTTAGAAAAAGACATTACATTGATTATCGGCTGATTGTCATTTACATCAATTACCTCAATGACAACTTTGCTAGAATCGGTGAGTCCGCCTTGATCCTTCGCCTCTACTCGTATTTCATATCGCTTGTCCTTCTCATAATCTATCTGGCCAAAAACAAACACAGCTCCTGTATTCTCGTCAATACGGAAAATATTCCCAACATTTCCTCTCACCTTTGTAAAAGAATACGTTATTTGACCATACAATCCACTATCCGCGTCTGAGGCATTTACGGTTGTAACGTAGGTCCCTTTTGGTGAGTTTTCCATTACAGAGCCCCTGTATATGGTTTGGTTGAATACAGGCGCATTATCATTTGCATCCAACACAGTAATGTCTATACTGACAGTGCCAGACCTCTGCGGGTTCCCCCCATCAACAGCAATCAGCTTTAGAGACAGAAGAGGATGCTTTTCTCGATCTAAGGCATTTTGAAGAACCATCTCGGCATATTTACTGCCATCTGGGTTCGCATGTTCGTTTATTATAAAATTATTGTTTTCTGTTAAGATGTATTTTTGTAATGCATTCACGCCCACGTCTGGGTCGTCCGCACTTTCCAACACAAACCGCGAACCAAGAGTAGCCGACTCACTAATTTCAAATTTTAAATTTGCATTCTGGAAGGTAGGGGAATGGTCATTAACGTCGAGAATTTCGATAATAACACGATGTAGTTCCATCGGATTCTCTAGAATGATTTCGAAGCTGATGCTGCATGGCGTGATGTCGCCGCATAACTGCTCCCGGTCTATTCTTTCATTTACAACGAGTATTCCTTTGTCTGTTTTCAGCTCTGTGTACTGAATGCTTTCCCCACTGACGATACGAGCTCGACCTTCCCGGAGTCTTTTCAAATCGAGCCCAAGGTCTTGTGCCACGTTACCGATTAGCGACCCTTTCTTCATCTCCTCCGGAATAGAATATCGGATCTGTCCATTTGTAACATGAGATAAGCACAAAATACCAAACAGTACTTGCCAATGCAGTGGCCATCCTGAAGTCCCGACACTCGTACACAGTATTGAACCCTTTCCAAACATTATACTCCAATATCCAACGAAATACAACCGCTCCTTAAATCCGCAACTTTGTAGAATATCCGTAAGAAATTAAGATTTACTTAGTGCGCAATGTGTCCATTCAGTTTCGACAGCAGAAGAAACAAAACATGTTCATCTGTAGCTGGCCCCACCTTTTATGAAGCAAAATGGTCTCATTCTATTCGAGAGTCAAGGAGGAGCAACACATAAGCTGACAGACAAAACATGACGAATCAACTTTCCTTGTTCAACAGCGGCACTTAGAGTCCAAACCATGAATGTCAGACCGCTAGTCAACGCAATGCAATATAACCTAATCAAACACAACCACCAAAGTAAATAACTCAGTCTTAAGGAATATGTATGCAGTTAAAGTTGGCCTATAGCAACGGAATTTGAATGTAATATCACTGAATTTGCCATGAGACACAGCGTGTGTTGCTGTCCGCGTCAGTGGTGCTGAAAACTCCACTGGCCTTTTGCAGTTGAACTGAAAGTGGTAATAGGCCTACAGCATCTCATAAAAATGTCACTCCACAATAGAACTTGGGTCAGTGAATCATAAAATGCACCTGCAATGCACCTCCCATAAAACATATCCATAATTCACAATTTATATCCACTTTTTGTAATATGACTGCCAAAACGGCATCAGAAGAATACAATAGTAAACTCACCTCCAAAGGGGAATCGGGCTCGTCGAGGATGTTTTTCTCACTTTGGACACGCTGCATAGTGCTCATAGAAAAAGGATCCATCACAAGCACGCTTTGAGCTGCAGGTCTGGCGAACTGACAGTCACTCTTCCTAGAATCAGTCGTTTTGTATACCTCGTAATTGTACACGTGTTGAAGAGTTCCCGCACCCCCAGCGTCTGCATAACGCGGGGGATAGTATGGAATAACGGGAAGATTAGATTTGAAGTACATCCGAGATTGCCTCCATCGGTAAACTTTTACTGCTATGATCGCTACCAATGAAGTTACAAAAAGAAATGACACTACAGCCAAGGCCAAGACTAAGTAAAAAGTCAGCTCCTCGTTATATTCCTTATCGTGCGTAAAGTCAGTGAACTCGGACAGCACTTCAGGGAAACTGTCCGCCACCACCACGTTAACACTGACTGACGCTGAGCGAGAAGGCTGTCCGTTGTCCTCTACTATAACGGTGAGTTTCTGTTTCACAGCATCTTTATCAGTGACTTGGCGTATACTTCGTATTTCTCCATTCTGTGCGCCAACCTCAAACAGTGGCCTGTCTGAGTCTTTGTGCAGTCTATATGACAGCCAAGCATTTTGCCCCGAATCCACATCAACAGCCACTACTTTAGTAACGAGATAGCCCACATCTGCTGAACGAGGCACCATCTCAGCTATCAGAGAACCGCTGGTCTGAATTGGATACAGGATCTGGGGCGAGTTATCATTCAGGTCCTGAATGAAAATATTAACGGTCATATTGCTGCTAAGTGCGGGGGAGCCTCCGTCTTGTGCTTTAATAGTGACTTTGAATTGTTTAATTTGTTCGAAATCAAACGAGCGCACAGCATGAATCACGCCGCTCTCTGCATTTATGGAAACGTAAGATGATGCTGGGGCCCCATTCATATCAGTTTCTTCAAGAATGTATGAAATCCTAGCGTTTTGATTTGCATCAGCGTCATGTGCTTTGGCTGTAAATATGGAAAGTCCAGGGGCGTTGTTCTCTGGCACATGTGCAATGTAGGACCTTTCTGGAAATATTGGTGAATTGTCGTTAACATCGGTAATTTTAAGACTAAAAGTATTTTTACTAGACAGTGGAGGTTTTCCCGCGTCAGTAGCGATAACTGTAATATTGTAATTCGACACTTTTTCGCGATCTAAAACTGCATCAGTTACCAGCGTATAATAATTTCTCACTGTTGACTTTATCTTAAAAGGAAGGCTTTCGTCGAGCGCACAGCTCACTTTGCCATTATCAGCAGAGTCCAAGTCTTTAACATTAATAATACCAACAGTTGTATCTGGTGGTAAATTTTCAGAGACTGTGCTCGAAAACGACATAACATTTATGACTGGGGCGTTGTCATTGACATCATTTACATCAATGATTACCTTACTAGAATCAGTGAGACCACCTTGGTCTTTGGCTTCAATTCTTATTTCATATTTGGTGTCTCTTTCATGGTCTATTGGACCCACCACGGTTATGCGGCCGGTGTCTTTATCAATATTAAATATATATTCTATGTTACTCTTAAGTTTAGAAAAATAGTAAGTAACAAGGCCATTTGAACCACTGTCCTTATCGGTGGCATTCACAGTGGTGATATATGTGCCCTTTGGCGCATTTTCTATTATAGAGGCCCTGTAGACTGTTTGGTTAAAGACTGGTGCGTTATCATTTGCATCCAGTATGGTCACATCTATATTTACCGTACCGGATTTCTGGGGATTGCCACCATCTACTGCAATAAGCTTCAGGTAGAGACGAGGATGATCTTCTCTATCTAACGATTTCTGAAGCACCATCTCCGCATATTTACTCCCGTCAGGATTTGAATGCTGCTTTAAAATAAAATTATCATTAGGTGTTAGGATATAATGTTGTAAAGCATTGACTCCAACGTCCGGATCATAAGCACTCTCCAGTACAAAGCGAGAGCCTTGAGTTGCCGATTCACTGATTTCAAATACCAAGTCTCTATTTTGAAATGTAGGTTCATTATCATTTTCATCTAGAATTTCTACAGTTACAGGATGCAATTCCATTGGATTTTCCAGAATAATCTCAAAGCTGAAGCTACATGGTGTAATATCGCCGCACAACTGCTCGCGGTCTATTCTCTCACTAACAACGAGTATCCCTTTGTCTGTTTTAAGCTCTGCGTACTGAATGCTCTCTCCGGTAACTATGCGAGCTCTCCCCGCACGGAGCCTTTGTAAATCAAGTCCCAGGTCCTGCGCAACATTACCTATCAGTGAGCCTTTCTTCATTTCCTCTGGAATAGAATATCGGATTTGCCCAGATACACGCAGAATAAAGCATATCAGAAAAAGTACTTGCCACTGCAGAGCAAACCGCTTTGCGCCATACTCCCCCAAAACAGCCATAATCCAGTGAAATGAAGACCAGCCAATGCAACCTATTTATTCCGAGGTTCAGAAGGAATTCAATGTGATAGGAAAACAAGTCCTCACTAGGAGTAAATAGAAACGTTAGACGTGTTTTGCCGAGTGCAGTGAGCATCCAGTATCATGTATTCCCTCTCTTCAATCTAAAACGCAGAAAGAGAGCGTCGTCTATCTGTATAAAGCAGGGAGGGGCCTTGACACGATAAACAGTGAAACGACTGAGATTTTTTTCGCTGATCAACAGCGGCGCTCAGAGTCCAAACTCAGGAGCAGCAAGTAAAAAGAAATCTGCAACCCTCAGTCTGAATGACCAAAATGCGGCCATGCTACACGCAATAACATGCAATGTACAAACGTGATCAGTCAGCTAACCAGGAGCATTTTTGCTCATACGAAGATAATATTGCAAGATAATGCAATGCGTAATGCACTTAGTATGAACACCTGTGCATATTTCTGATCAACAAATTATTTATGTATGAAATGAGATGTGTGTGGCGGTTTTGTATTGTCATTAAATGACTACATACCTCCATGGGCGAATCGGGCTCATCCAGAATGTTCTTTTCGCTGTCCACACGCCTCATCGTTCTGGCGGCACTTGGGTCCACAACAAGAACATTTTGACCACATGGTCCAGATAATTTGTAATCACTCTTTCTAGAGTCTGTCGTGTTGTACAATTCGTAATTGTAAACTCGGTGAAGAGTTCCTGCACCTCCACTGTCCGCGTAATTAGGTGGATAATATGGAATAACCGGAAGGGTTGGCTGATAGCACGTGTTAGACAGCCTCCATCGGTAAATCTTCACGGATATGATGGCAACCAATGATGTTACAAAGAGAAACGAAACTACAGCCAAAGCAAGGACCAGATAAAATGTCAAATTGTCATTGTATTCCTTGTCAGGTGTCAAGTCAGTGAACTCGGAAAGAATCTCTGGAAAACTGTCTGCCACTGCTACGTTAAGATTGACTGTAGCTGAGCGAGAGGGCTGTCCGTTGTCCTCCACTACAACAGTGAGTTTTTGCTTCACAGCATCTTTATCAGTGGTCTGTCGTATAGTCCTTATTTCTCCATTTTGTGTGCCAACTTCGAACAACGCCCTGTCGGTCGCCTTCTGAAATCTATATGTAAGCCACGCATTCTGTCCTGAGTCGACATCAACAGCCACCACTTTAGTGACGAGATAACCCACATCTGCTGAACGAGGCACAATTTCCGCCATAATAGAGCCACCGTTCTGTAACGGGTAGAGAATCTGAGGCGCATTATCATTCTGATCTTGGATGTGAATCCTCACTGTTACATTGCTGCTTAATGGAGGGGAGCCACCATCCTGGGCACTTACAGTACATGACAACTGTTTGATTTGTTCGTAATCAAAAGAGCGCACGGTGGTAATAACGCCAGTGCTTGCGTCAATGGAGATATATGAAGATGCCAAACCCTCTCCTACCCTTGTCTCCGTTAACAAATATGATATCCTAGCATTCTGACCGAAGTCCGGGTCCACAGCTTTGACCCTGAATATTGATGTGCCCGGTGAATTATTTTCGGGTACATAAGCAGAGTAGGTAGCGCGATCAAAAACTGGAGCGTTGTCATTGACATCTGACACCTTCAGACACAAAGTGGTGACACTTGAAAGAGAAGGTGAACCAGAATCGGTGGCAGTTATTGTTATGTTGTATTCAGGCAATGCCTCTCGATCAAATGCAGATTTAGTTATCACCGTATAATAGTTTGCGAGGGAGGACTCTACCCTGAAAGGCAAATGTTTGTCAATAGAACAGGTCACCTGACCATTTTGTCCCGAGTCTGAGTCTTTGACGTTAATCACAGCTATTGTTGTGCCCGGTGGCGAATCTTCAGATACGGGGCTCGAGAATGACATGACATTTATAACAGGTACATTATCATTAACGTCCACGACTTCAATTATTACTTTGCTAGTCCCGGACAAGCCACCCTGATCCTTCGCTTGGACTCTCATCTCATATCTCTTATCTTTTTCAAAATCAATATTTCCTGCAATTGATATTACACCAGTTGTTCCATCCATATGGAATATATTAACTAGATGCTCCTTCAGATTCGAAAACGAGTATGATATCATGCCATTTGAGCCACTATCAGCGTCACTTGCATTGACAGTTGCTATGTAGCTGCCTTTAGGTGCATTTTCCTTTACACTAGCCCTGTAAATAGTCTGGTTAAAAACAGGAGCATTGTCATTTACATCTAGAACTGTAACATCGATGCTCGCCGTGCCAGACTTCTGTGGATCTCCTCCATCTACGGCGATCAGTTTTATTGACAGCCAAGGATATTTTTCTCTGTCTAATGCTTTCTGGAGAATCATTTCAGCGTATTTACTGCCATCCGGATTCGAATGCTGTTTCAATATGAAATTATAATTTTGAGTCAGAACATAATTTTGAAGGGCGTTGACTCCGACATCAGGATCATCAGCACTCTCTAAAACAAAACTCGAGCCGAGTGTTGCCGATTCGCTAATTTCAAAACTCATTGCATTTTTCCGAAATACTGGAGCATTATCATTTATATCCAGAATTTCGACGGTAATTTGATGCAGTTCTATAGGATTCTCTAGGATGATCTCGAAACTGAAGCTGCAGGGAGTAATATCGCCACATAGCTGCTCCCGGTCTATTCTCTCACTCACAACTAGAATCCCTTTGTCTGCATTAAGCTCTGTGTACTGGATACTTTCCCCGGTCACAATACGAGCTCGACCCGTCCGAAGCCTTTTCACATCAAGTCCAAGATCCTGTGCTACATTACCTATCAGTGAACCCTTCTTCATTTCTTCTGCAATCGAATAACGAATTTGTCCGACAGCGAAATTACTAAGGCACATGAGGACAATAAGTACTTGCCATTGTATTCTGAACTGCGCACATCCACCATTGCATTTTCTTGAAGGATACACTTTGAAAGACATATTTTCTCCAGAATTTATCCACAGATGTTTGACAAAAGCTTCAATTTCATGATTCATTGAACGACCTGTAATATCCACAGAATGGCTGGCGATACAGAGAAAAATACCCCGACCGTTATTCTATGTCCTTCCACAGCAGTGTGTACTGGCTTGTCTTTTTTACTGTGTCAGGGTGTTGTGCAGAGGAGGGCCAAGACTTAACGGAGGACCGCAAACGTTTTACTGATCAACAGCGGCCCTTAGAGTCTAAAACTAGAACCTGAGTGATCTTTTACGGATGACTAGAGCGGTATAATAAAATAACAGATTATCAAATGTACATATATTATTATTATTGTTATGGTTGTTGTTATTATTATTATTATTATTATTATTATTATTATTATTATTATTATTGTTATTATTATCATTATTAGTATTATTATTATTGTTGTTGTTATTGTTATTATTATTATTATTGTTGTCGTCATTATTATTAGCCTACTATCTGCATTGTTGTTGTTGTTGGCGTTGATGTTGATCAATGGAAGTAGGTTTTTACCAAAACATACTGATCCCTCTTACTCATTTTCAGCACCACGTTGAAAATGGACAGCGAACGAGGAAACCTGGCATGGTGTATACAGAAAGAATAGACTTGCTTTAGTAGTCTACAATCCCGCGCTTGCAGAAATCCGTCAAACCGTAGGTATCATGATGTCTTACAGTAACAATATCTAATCATGCGAAGTTATGTTTTGTTCAGTCATATAATAGAGTGACTACTTGTGCAATAGCACCGCTGTGAGTCAGTCTAGGAAACGGCACCATTTACACTGTGCTTTCTGCCCCTCGTGGCGGCTTAGATCTGTCAGCATGCATGCCGCTGAAGATAACTGTATTAAGAACGGAAATATTAGCCTATTAGTGTTAGGAGCGAAATACATAAACACACATTGTGGGCCTTAAATGGAACATCTATTGCACACAAAGGCACAAAAGCAGTTTGAATATAATGTTTACACCAGACTACTACCACAGACACACACATGTACGCACACACAGGCACGCATGGGCGCGCACGTGCACACACACATGCACACATGCTTTTCTCCATATACCCCTGACTCTTCACCCCAATCCCTCTCTTATCTCTTCCTCCCTTCTTCCCTTCCTCTCCCTCCCTCTCTCCCTCTCTCTCACATACTCATACACGCGTGCGCGCACACACACGCACGCGCACGCACGCACACACACACACACACACACACACACACACACACACACACACACACTCCTTGGGACTTGGGATTATGCTGCAAATGTAATTTCAGTATGCCATCTCATAAGAACAGTGACCTAAATTTTGCTATCAGAAGGAAATGCTTTGAGTAGAGCTGAGCCGAGTTGAACTGAGTTATTCATCACGAGTGTTACAGCCCCGGCTCTTGGGCCACAACATCAAATTGAGACAGACAACAGCTTTTATTTCAGTAAATAATTTAACTTAAATTAAATTAATTTAGGGGATGCATATCAAAGCAAGCACAAAGGAGGGCATGGTGAACTCAAGCCTCAAGTGTGGTGAGAATGCAAGCCTCTCCCCCTCTGGAGGCAAACATCACCACTTTTATCCACACAGTCTCAGGTGTGCACAATGAACCCAGTTATGCCCATGCGTGCATCACCCTAAGGCAGTAGCCCTGCCACTGTATGGTCAGTGGGGGTGTAGAGGGCGTCAAATTCCCCAACTTAAAAGTCCTCTAGCAGCCTTAAAAAGGACTACAAAGCCCCTCTGCAGTCCCAGGCAGCCTTTGATCTTCCACACTTACAGACACACACAGCAGCCCTATATCACAGCAAGTTATGGACATTTTCAAAACTCAGTGAAGCATAAGCTCTAGACCAGTGGCCAATCAAAAGTGGTAAGACACATACCCATTCTGATCATGACTCGCCAGGCTCACTACCACACAAACATAGTTACTGCCTTTAGTCTGCCTAGCAACAGCCACAAATGATCCACTGAGAGCAGGCTGACGTCTCCACAACACTAAAGGTCACAGCACACAAGACGTTCACCTCATGAACACTTAAGGCTAAGCAGACATGAATGCTGATCTACAAAACCGGCAAAAATAGGGGTGATATTTTACTAGATGAATAATTCAACTTAGGAATCTAGGGGGAGGGAAAATGCCGCATATGCCGCAGCAGTGGGAGGCCCTACAAAGAAACTTGTGAAAGTCACCTGGACAACGATCAAACACTATGCTGATACAAGTGAAAACTCAAAGGACAAGATACAGGACTATGAAAATGCGGAGCACACCAGCTAAAAATCAAAAGGGTCACCTATACAAAAGTCACTCCAAAGTAACCCATTCCAAAAATAACTGCAGTTATTAGATTTATTGATTTATAGTAATTTATTTTTCATGTCCAGAATATTGAATTTTTTTTTATTACTGCAATTATATTGTTTAGGCCAGATTGAGACTCTTCACTCAGTATCACTGGTTTAGGTGTAAGCACCTCTCAACCTTTCCTAAAAATAACAACCACTAGGTGTGATCTACCGAGCTTTAGCCAGCTTTGCTTAACTGGTCAGCTGGCAGCAGACCAAAGATAAAGTCCACTAACTTCCATTCACCCATTCAGTGGATCAAAGCCACTGAGCTACCTAGGATAACCACCAAATACAATACAGAAAAACAGCAAAGTTATGTTCATGTCATGGCTACAAGAGGACAGACTAAAAATAGTTGTAATTTCAGTTAATTAATAATTTAACTTGAAATTCAGGGGATGCATATCAAAGCAAGCACAAAGGAAGGCATGGTGAGCTTGTGGTGAGAATGCAAGCCTCTCCCCCTCTGGAGGCAAACAACACCGCTTTTACCCACACAGTCTCAGGTGTGCACAATCACGCTTTTACCCACACAGTCTCAGGTGTGCACAATCACGCTTTTACCCACACAGTCTCAGGTGTGCACAATCACGCTTTTACCCACACAGTCTCAGGTGTGCACAATCACGCTTTTACCCACACAGTCTCAGGTGTGCACAATCAAGCTTTTACCCACACAGTCTCAGGTGTGCACAATCACGCTTTTACCCACACATTCTCAGGTGTGCACAATCAAGCAAAATATGGCCATGCTCCACTCATGCGCCACTGGCCTGCGAGGGTACAGAGCTGCGCAACACAAGCATCTCACATTTCAGATTGCCCCTACAAACCACTCTAAATACCAGGCCTACATTCAATTTTATATCCTTTACTGCTACAATTGTGCAGTGCTCAATATTGACAAACGTGGCCTACAAAAATCTACTTTGTATCAAAAAGTTAGCCTGTTTATTTATTTATTATTTATTAATTAACCTCTTTCTCGCTCTTGCCCACCTCTACATTTACATATATTCATGTAACAGACACTTTTATCCAAAGCGACTTATAGCTAGAGTATAACATTCAAGCTAAAGTGCAGAGGAGACCTTAGCTAAGAATTACATCTGCATCTGTCAATAAAATGACTAGAGGACTAAGAGTACTTCGGGCCTATTTTACCATATTTCACATGTATTTAGAATGAGAGCACACTAATGACAGTGGTGCTTGTGCAGCACCCTTTTCTGCTGCAGTGTAGAACACAGAGGGGTGGGGGCTCAGCCTCAGAGTCTCAGTCTCAGTGTCAGCAGCATTTGCATTTGAGGGGCCTCAAGCTGATGCACCCAGTGTGATGACTGTACATTATTCAGCAGTGCCTCTGTCTCTGCACAACAAGGTGGCCTGGTGGATTTGAACAAGGCTGAAACTGGGCCCGTTCGATGCTGGTCAATGTGCACGTGCAGACACTGACCCGTTACCCCCTGTGACTATTTCAAAGGCAAGACATGCACGCACACACACACTCACTCACACACACAAACAGGGAGGGGGGGGGGAGTGTGAGAGAGAGAGAGAGAGAGAGACAGAGACAGAGAGACAGAGAGAGAGAGGGACACACACACACACACATACACTCAAAGGCATGTGCAAAGGCATGTGTCACTGTCTCACGCTCTGTTTATCCCTCCCGTGCTCAATCGCTGTGTCTGTTTCACATATCGCCACAAGATGGAGTATGACATGGTAACAAGGCCAGTGTTTTGTATAGCTCAGTGCAACTCTACTGCCTGTCCTGAGAGGCAAGTAAAGCTTTCACATATCATTTGGTAATGTTTGAAGAATACAGGGTATGTGTACGTAGCTAGGCATTACAATGGATTGATGGACAGGTAGAGAGGTAGGTAGATAGAGGTAGATTGATTGATAATTAAATGTCTCTTACCTTTATCCAATGAAAGGGCATGATAGATGTCCATTCAGGGCCAGGTGAAGGAGAGAAAGAGAGAGGGGGAAAGACAACATTAGTGAAACCATGGAAACATTTGATTCTAATAATAAAGAGGCCATGACATCATAATGGAATGCATCATCACTGTGTCCTGACACATCAGATGAGATGACATGAGCATCATACACTGCAGTCCTGCATCCAATGACATGGTAGGAGACTGCACAGATGTACGGTGTTATAGTTTAAAACCCTTTCATCAGATAATAATAATTTAGACATGTACAGGTAAAGAAACAACCTTTCCCAAACATACTACAATACATAATCATACATCGCTTTGGACAAAAGCGTAACTATAACCATAACCATACTACCCACAATAACAGTAAACAAGGCATGAGCTGCGATAGCAGCATGAATCTGTGCTTGTACTGCTATTTTTTCCCTCATCATGACAGCTCTTCCGACCAAAAGTAGGCCTGCCTACAGCCATTATTTAACCACACATGGGTTAACATGGGAATTAGCATACAGTGGCTGGCCTGGATACAGAGACTCACTGTGACTCAAGCACACCACCAAAGCAGTAATCTACTGCACAGCTCTTGGGACTCTGCTGTGTACACGCACACAAGAGGAACATCAACTGCAGACTAGACCACAACCATTGTGTGGCATTTCCACAGTAATGTCAAAAGGCAAATTGAGACGCATTTCTGCTAGAATATGTGAGTGATTGCTCTGCAGAAGCTGAGGATAGTGAACCATGCACATGAGATAGCAGAAGGGAAGCAATACACGGACAATTCACCTCCCTGTTGTCATCCTGACATTAGCATACTGATACAGCCACTCGACATCAGTCAGCATGCACCTCTGCAGGGGCCGAGGTGCACACACATCACAGCCAGACATGTGCATTCTCTTACCCTCAAAAGCACACAGTAGCTCATATGCATTCTCTTACCCTCAAAAGCACACAGTAGCTCATATGCATTCTCTTACCTTCAAAAGCACACAGCCAGATATGTGCATTCTCTTACCCTCAAAAGCACACAGTAGCTTATGCTTGTCAATAAATACATTTTTACTCAGACATGCACGACTCGGCAGCACTCTACAGTAGTGAAGGAGGCCATTATTACAGTGGTTACAGTGATTACAGTGAAGCCTGTTAGGAGTGGTCAGTTATCACCATTCAATATAACACAATTCACACACTATCCATCCATCCTCTTATAAAAAACCCTTGTCCTACATGATGAAGGAGGTCAAGTACAAAGCACTTCACATGGGGCTCCTCTTACCTGCGTGCCAGATGCCATGACTGCACAGGGCTCACTGACGTATGATATTCCCATTAGTCTGAGAGCCACATTTTGTGAAATGAGTGAACTGATTTCAGAAATAATAGTCTTTTCGTCACTAGATTTTGCATGGTCATGCATGGACGAGAAAGTGACATATTTTCATTTAAACCACCAAATCATGAAATGTTTCATTGATAAATTATTTTCTTAGAGTGACATGAACATTAATGTAAAAGGTGTGGATTTCAGTGCATTTACATTTGTAGGTGAGTATGTCATCATATAAGCATGAATGTACAGAGTCTGTTGCCCATGGCCTAGAACACATCTGATAGTATCAGCTTTGTAATAAAGCAAGTGTTGAACATCTAAAGTCTCCAAACATAGCCCGTGCTGCATAGACCTTTAGTGCTGAAAAACAAATCCTGAGCTAAACAGTTTTGGTCAGAGGGATTTTGTTTTTCATTTATGCCCATGGAAGGAGATTAAAGGTGAACATGAAAGTAAGTGTACGCATGAGTGCAAAGCCCCTTTTTCTCAACCCTAAATAACCCAGGTACCGTCCTGATGTGTCCTGACTATGTTGTGTTTCACCAAAGAATTGCTACGTTTTCCAGTACATTGTAATACAAAACCTTAACTGATCTGGCAGCACGACTGAAGTTATCCACATCGTGCTCTGTGAACTCAAAGGCTCTCTTGGTCAGTCATTGCTTTTGGAGGGCTTGGACACACCTGCACCCCCACCTGGCCTTCTGAGCAGATGAACAGAGAGTGTATCATGTATGCCTAACCCACAGCCTGTATTAATGTCTATGGAAATCAATATTGTGAACCAAGACATTTTAAATTAAATACACACAGGCCTCTCTATATATCGCTGCATAGATGAAGAGGTAACTGTCATAGGATTACACTCCATAGGCATCCATGATGAGCTTAAATATGTCAGTGTGTTTACCAAGGCGAGTGAACAGTGAGGACACATCAGCATGCTTTCCGAGCAATTTCACCGCTTCAAGTGATATTTTTAGTCGGCTTCAGCCAAGTGAGAGAAACGGGGAGCTAGAGGGACTGTTGTCCTCTCCACACTTGCAGCGCTGAAAAAGCCCAAACACATGTCACATATCCACTGAGGTCAAGTGAAACACAAACCACTCAGAAAAAAAATAACATTACAAATAGCTTTTTATTTCAACAGAGAGAAACAACGTGGAGTGAGTGAACAAAATAGGTCGAATAAAGTGTTTATCGACAGGCAGTATGAGGCGGAGGAACAAAAACTAGCTTAACCAATCTAATTTCTTCTTGTTCCACATAACTGAAAAAAAACCTTAAGATGTACAACCAAAGAGAAGGACAGTTGAAGTCTTTGTTACACTGATAGATTAAGAGCACAACAACAGCAAGTTGAAATATGGCGGTATAAATATTAAAGAGGCTCGACAGAATGGTGTCTTCATGTAGAAGAGTGTGTGTTGTAAGTGCGCATTTGTGAGATTTGAGTTCCTGCTGAATAAATATTAATTAAGAGAAAGAACACTTGGAATTGGAGATATAGAGATAGATTATGTGCAAAACCACAGTAAGTCAATACATAACTGTATAAATGCTCATCTTTGATTGTGTTTGTGTGTGTGTGTGTGGGTGTGTGTGTGTGTGTGTGACTGTGTATCTGTGTCTGTGTGTGTGTGTGACTGTGTATCTGTGTCTGTGTGTGTGTGTGTGTGTGTGTGTGTGTGTGTGTGTGTGTGTGTGTGTGTGTGTGTGTGTGCATGAGCAAGCAAGCCAGAATCACAGACTGAGCATTTCTCTGTCTAATCCTCCCGCTTGTGCCTCGTGTTGGCAGAGAGAAGGAGCACAGATGTTTGTGGTGTTAAGCACTCATTACCGCTGCTATGAAAAAACAGCTAAAGCGACAGAGAGAAAGAGAGAGAAAGAGAGAGAGAGAAAGAGAGAGAGAAAGAGAGAGAGAGAGAGAGAGAGAGAGAGAGAGAGAGAGAGAGAGAGAGGAAGAGAGAGAATGAAGGGAGGGCACATGCCTTGAAAACACCACAGTTTATCCCACACAGAGGGGGCACGAGGCAGTGATCACAGCCAGGACCGATCTTATGTACAGTCTCAAACCCAGCAAGAGAAAGAAAAAGCAGGCCTTCACATCATTCCAACCCAAAGAACTCAAACACAAAGCAGAACAAATGCAGTAATGAAGCGGTACAAAGGCTTCCACTACTGTATAACACTTACTTAACTTAGAATATTATACAACAAGTAAGCAGAAGTAAGCACAGATAGAGCACGGTCAGTACATGATTTCAAAGAAAACACAGCCCATGCACTGACAAGGAAAATAGGCCTACACAAAAGTACCATTAGGTGCAACAGCAAACCAAAGAACAGTTATGTCAAATGTTGTGTTTGAAGCAATGTGTTGTGTTCATTTACACTTTTCCATACAAAATCAGATTACATCCCTTTGAAATAACCCACGGTGTAAGAAAATATATTCCACAACCTCTTGGTCAGTCACAACTGTGACCAGGGCCTACACAGCTCTCAAACAAATGAATCCGTGTGCACAGTCAGTTCAGACTAGCGACTCTGATACACCAGGACAGGTGGTGCTGTCCCTTTTAATCCACTTTAGCTCGACAGGGGCCTACTCTGCAGTGATATATTAATCATATCACCTTTTCTAACTGGTCAGTGTGCTGGTGTGTTGCCGAGGGGTTTTGGTCTGACCCCTAGCACTAGATTTTGTGTGGCACCGACAGCCGTGACAGTCGGTGGGGGTTGGCCTTGAGACTAGCCGCGTTCTCGGCGGTCAGGCGCACGAGGGACTCATTTTTCAGGGGTGGCAGGCTCCTTTTGGTCATCGTGTCGTAGTCCATGGGCCCACCAGAGCCGGAGCTGAAACGGAAGTCACCGCGCCAGGAGCCAGTGGTCAGGAAGGAGTTGTAGCGTGAGTCGTTGTCCAGCGTGCCCCAGCGGCTGACGTCCGAGTAGTGCGGCGGGCCGTAGGTGGGCGGGAAGACGGGCAGGTTGGATGAGGCGCCTCGGTACAAGCTGCGCCGGCACAGTTTGACATAGATCACAGAGCTGACCAGGACGAGAAACAGGCCTGATACGGAGGCCAGCGCGATGATCAAGTAGAAAATCAAGTCATCGTTTGGGGCTGACTCATCGGGGCCGAAGTCCGACAGCTCGTCCACAACAGGCAGGCCATCACCGATGGCGATGCTCACAGTGGCTGTGGCGGTCAGAGACTCTGGGCCGTTGTCCTCCACCAAGATCTCCAGGGTCTGCTTGATTTCGTCATCCTCAAAAAATGGCCGGAGGGTCCTTATTTCGCCGCAGTGGACTCCCACTGAAAACAGGTTGGGCTGAGTAGCCTTGACGATGCGATAGGAGAGCCAGGCGTTGTGGCCAGCGTCGGCGTCCACGGCGACAACCTTGGTGACCAGGTAACCTCTGGGGGCTGCCAGCGGTACTCTGTCCTCGGCTATGAAGCTGGAGGACTGGACAGGATACAGAATCACGGGGGCGTTGTCGTTTTGATCACTGACAAAAACCCGGACTGTGCATGTACTGGTCAGAGGTGGACTCCCTGCATCTCGTGCACTGACAATTATCTGGAAGTGACTCGCCGTCTCATAATCAAAGGGACGGGAGGTGAAAATGTCCCCTGTCTCGGAGTTGATTGAGAGAAGAGAAGCAGTCACTGGATCTGCTTCCAGACGTAGTGAATAATGAATTTTAGCATTCAAACCAGAGTCCTTGTCCTGTGCTGTGACTCTGATGACAGGTGTGCCTTGAGGCCTGTTTTCAGGGATGTCAACAGTATACAATTTTTGGGAAAAAACAGGTGCATTGTCATTTACATCTGAGACTGTTATAGGTATCACTTTACTGCTATATAAAGGAGGAGACCCAGAATCCACAGCAGTTATTGTAATATTGAAGGCTGCATGTGTTTCTCTGTCCAAAATGTCGTCTGTCACAAGCATGAAATAATTTTTCACCTCTGATACCAGTCTAAATGGGACATTGTCTGTTATATCGCAAGTGACACGACCGCTTGTCCCAGTGTCTTGGTCGTACACGTTCAATAATGCAACCATAGTTCCCGGTAATGCATCTTCAGGCACAGAGGAGGAAGCTGATTTTACAGATATCACGGGCGAATTGTCATTCAAGTCAATAACATCAATAATGAGTTTACAGTGGGAGGACTGACCACCGCCATCTTTAGCCTGGACGTCTAGCTCGTGGACATTCACGTCTTCATAATCCATTAAGCCGATAACCCTCACCTCTCCCGTGACAGAGTCAATTTCAACAACCCCTCGAGTTTTGTCTGACACGTGACTGAACGAATACGTTACTTCTCCATAAACACCGTCATCCAGATCTGTGGCGTTTATTTTCGTCACCAATGTGCCTGGAGGTGAATTTTCTGCTATAGACGCTTTGTAAACTCTCTGACTAAAAACGGGAACATTGTCGTTTGCATCCAGCACGTGAATGTGAATCGAAGCAGTCCCGGATCGGGGTGGATTTCCTCCGTCAATCCCACTGATAGTCAAATAATATTCCGATTGGGTCTCACGGTCCAGTGTTTTTTTAAGAACCAGTTCTGGGTAGGCATTGGCATTAACTTGCTTATTCATTTCTAAGGCAAAGTAGTCATTTTGGCTGAGCCTGTAATGCTTAATCGTATTGGTTCCCATGTCGGGGTCCCGTGCGCTCTCCAATGGGAACCGTCTTCCCAAAATAGTCGACTCGACTAGTTCGAGTTCGATCTCTCCATTGGCGAACACGGGGCTGTTGTCGTTGATGTCTTGTACTTCCAAAATAAGACTGTACACTTTGAGCGGGTTTTCAAGTAGCAGTTGAAACTGAACGACACAAACAGCCGCCTGTGCACATAGCTCCTCGCGGTCCATTCTCTCGCTGACCAGTAAAGCTCCCGTTTCTGTGTTTAACTCACAGTACTGTCTGCTTCCCTCAGCCACAACCCGGGCTTTGCGCTTCACCAATTCAGCGATGTCCAGTCCCAAATCCCGTGCCAAGTTACCAATAACGGAACCGACCTTCATTTCCTCGGGAATAGAATAACGGACTTCACCGAGCACTAGACTGACAAATGGAATAAACATGAAAAAATAAAGGACCATTGCTGGTTTTGCACATCGCTTTCCATCGACGGCTAAATGATTCTGATGAAGAATCATATCGACAAAAGGAATCAAACATCGAAATATTGAAGAAACTTAAGATCTTTGCTATTTTCTACATAAATATTTTATAAATCGTGCATGAAAATCATCGTTTGCAGTCCTGCCCCACTCTGCATCTCGAACAGAATGAGTCAAACTCTGCTCTGCTACTGTCAGCTTCAATTTCTCTCTGCGCCTATGTAGCACGAACTCTCTCCGCCTCCAGCGCCAAAACGCGGGCGCGCACGAGACTCACACACACACACTCGCTCTCTCTGTCTCTCTCTACCATAACCTCTCTCTCTCACACACACACACACACACACACACACACACACACACACACACACACACACACACACACGCGCTCTCTCTCGCTTTCTCTCTTTCTTTCTCTCTCTCTCTAGCTCTCGTTCCCCTGCCTTTCTCTCACACTCATACTGCCCCCCTCCTTCCCCGTTTATCCTCGCCATGTAACTGACAAATCTGGGGCATGAGGGCATGTGGATGATAAAGCATTGAGTAAAGTTAGAGAGCGTCACCCAGAGTCTAAACGAACAAACAACAACAACAACAATAACAGCAACATATTTTGACACGTATGTCTACATGAAATTATTTCCAAATGGAACACAATGACACTTTGGGACAAGGAATGAATGAATGTGTTGAATTGAGAGCTGTGACTCGAAGTAGATGTTCAAAAACGTATTTAGAAAATATGGCTTAAAAGCATACCTCAGATGGCACCATGGTATCGTGATATGGTCTCTCTGCATGAAGTACAGAGAGAGTTGACTTTTTCAAAGTTTGATCAGCTGGCATGGTGGCATCACTATAAGATCCAACAAACTTGAAATCACTGGTGCGCGAACCCGATGTCAGGTATCCATCATAATTATATGAACTGCGCAAAGTCCCTGCGCCCTCGACGTCTGCGTAATTTGGTGAAATATATGCGCTCGGAATAGCAACAGCGCCGTCGAACAACATTCTTGGCTTTCTTTTACGGCAGAATCTGGTTGCAAAAGCCACCACAATAAAAGTAAAGAAAATGGTACAGACCATGGGCGGATTATGAACTTTCGGGCCCCTGGGCCCAGATGTATTAAGGGCCCCCTTACTTATTGTCGTATATATGTGGGAGGGGGGGTTTGGGGGTCCTCCCCCAGACATTTTTTAATTTGTTTGATGTGATTTCCTGTATTCTGGTGCATTTTGGGGATGGCCAATACTAAATTCAATCAGATTCATAGCCTACATCCTGATTTGTTGATATTGAGGCAATGATTCCATGCAAAGGCTTGGGCTTCAGGGCCCCCTGACCCCTTGGGCCCCTGGGCCTGGGCCCGGTAGGCCCGTGCAGTAATCCATCCCTGATACAGACAGACACAAGCGCAATGATCAGATAGGAAGTGAGCTTCGAATTGCTTTCATCAAAAGACATGTCCTTCAGTTCAGGAACTTCAGCCAAGTTATCAGAAATAAGTAAATACATGGTGCAGGTTGCAGACAAAGCAGGTTTTCCGTTATCCTTCACAGCAACAACTAGAGTCTGTTTCATAACATCAGATTCAGAGATATCTCTCAGCGTCTTGATCTCCCCACTGTGAAGACTGATTGTAAATAGTCCAGGATCTGTGGACTTCATAATGTGATAGGAAAGCCATGCGTTCTGCCCAGAGTCCGCGTCAACTGCGATCACTTTGGAGACTAAAGAGTTTGCTTGCACAATTTTGGGCACCATTTCAGTCATAAAGGAGTTTCCATCCGGGGCTGGATATAATATCTGCGGGGAGTTGTCATTCTCATCTGATATAAAAACACTGACTGTTGCATTACTGCTTAGGGGAGGAGAGCCGTTGTCTCGCGCAACAACTTGAACATTAAAACTTCGGAACTGCTCGTAATCAAAGGATCTAACAGCATGAACACCTGTGTCTCCATTTATGGATAATAACGAGGACACCTGAAAGCCATGGACCTCACCAGCAGAAAGTGAGTACATTACTGTGCCATTCTGCCTCCAATCGGGGTCCGTCGCTGTAACTGAACACAAGGAGGACCCCGGCTTATTTTCCGTCACGTGCGGGGGCTGGTGTTCAAACTTTGGCGGATTGTCGTTGACATCGGCTACTGATAACTGCACGTATTTAAAGGACGAGTACCTTCGTCAGTAGCTGTTATTGTAATATTGTACACCGACACGGTTTCTCGGTCCAGATTATTTGTTGTCACCAGAGAATAATAATTTTTCATGGACGGCACTAGTTTAAAAGGAACGTCTTGTTGTATTGAGCAGCGGACCTGTCCGTTATTTTCAGAGTCTCTGTCCTGCACATTTATGATGCCCACCTCAGTACCAGGCGGTGCGCTCTCGGACACTGGATCACTTAAACTTTTCAGAAGAATCACAGGGTCATTGTCGTTCACATCAGATATCTCTATGATTATTTTACTGTCTGTGGAGAGGCCAAATCCGTCTTTGGCTTCGACGCGTAGTTCATATTGTGCCTCATCTTCGAAGTCAATTGGCCCTGTTACCTTAATTTCTCCTGTAGTTGGATCTAATGAAAAAGCTTTTCTTGCCTTATTAGATATACGGCTAAATCCATAGGTCACGTCTCACTTTAACAACTAATGTGTCTAAAGGAGAGTTCTCTGGCAAACTGACTCGATACACAGGCTGACTAAACAGAGGAGAATTATCATTCGCATCTAGCACCGTAACGTGTATTTCTACAGAGCCTGATCGAGGTGGAGACCCGCCGTCTGCCGCAGTGAGAATTAATTTTACTTCTTGCTCCTTTTCACGATCTAGCTCTTTGTCTAACACTAGCTCAACATTTTTACCCCCGTCTACATTGGGGGACACAGCCAACACAAAATGGTCATTTATCTGTAAGGTGTAGGTTTGGACTGCGTTTTGCCCCACATCTGCATCGTGCGCCTCGTTTACGCGATAGCGGGATCCTTTCGCAGCAGACTCCCTAATTTCTAATTTGATTATATCGTTTGGGAATACGGGAATATTGTCATTAATATCTTGAATTTGAAGAGTAATTCTATGGAGTTCTAACGGACTCTCAAGCATCAGTTCGTATTTAATTTGGCACGTTATCTTCTCAGAACACAGCTCCTCTCGATCGATTCGGTCATTTACAGTCAAGTCCCCAGTTCTCATATTTATGTGGATGAGTATAAAATCCAAATGTTGATAATACAAACAGATAAACGATATAGTTCACGCGGTTTATATCAAACAGGGCCTCTCCTTCTGAATCACGTTGATACAGCCACGAAAGGCCAGGTTTGGCTAAACAACCAAGGGGTGGGAATGCAAACCATTTGATGATGGTGAACAGCGACACATGCAGTTCCAACATAGAATAAGATAAAGAGCTAGCATTTGCTATTTTAAAATGACACGGCTTTTATACAGCTTCTTCAACTCATATATATTTATATTATTAAGATTTTTGTTAATGTGTATGTTAAAATGACATGCTGTGTTGCCACAGAATCACAAATCTACATCAATTATAAAAACCCTCGTTTATATTTCCTACGAAGAGTGCTATCATTATACGCTGCTCCATTCAACGAACTCCGCGCCATGATGATCCAGGATGGATCCTATTAAAACCGCTCACCAAGCATGGATGGACAGAGGTCAGAACTGTAGCTTACTGTACATATTGAGTTAATGACACTCCCTGCCATCAACACTAACAGTTCTTATTTAAACGGACAGCACTGATGTGCGCCCCGTGCCAAACATAATTTGATGCACACCTAAACGCATAATGTACCAGCCAGCTGGCCACAATTTTATCTACATAATATATTCATTTTAAAACACAAGAAACATTTTCTAATCTAGAACAACACACCATTTCACCAACATAACAGGAGCTTATTATACATAAGTAGCTATATTTTGTTTTGAGGAAGCTGGAGGTTGGAGACATTTGCGCACAATTCTGTCCCCAAAATCAATTTAAACTAGTGCGGAAATAAACAGAAAAATGACAAAATCACTCTACAAAAAGTCAGATATAGAGAAAGTCACAGGTCACATCCAAATCAAGTGAAAAAAAGACTATTCATCATGCAGACTGCAATGAAGCTTGTATGAACCTTGACAGCTCACACCTTGACAGTGCCATTCGTTGCCCCTCATATTTACCACTTAATTTTCAATGTGTATGTCAGTCATCAGATGACAACTGTACGACTGTACACACAGATATAAATAGAGAGAAGAATAGGAAATCAGATCATCTGGTGGTCACTGCTTCTCACTCTATCCCTCTCTCTCTCCCTCCCTCCCTCCCTCCTTCTTTCTCTCTCTCTCTCTCACACACACACACACACACACACACACACACACAGAGCCAGCGAGAGAGATAGTCCATGAGCCAGCAGAGAAGTCGGTGCCACGAGAGGGCACCAAATCAAACCTGTTTTATTTTGGTTGTCTTTGCCCCCACATGAGAAAAATGTGACAGACTTTCCAAACTCACAGCTGAAGATTTCTACAGCCTCTTATGTAAAATTTCCATTGTAATGAATGGATTTAAGTGAAAAAAGTGTAGGCTACACCTAATACATTTTGGTCAGTACCATGAATGGAAAACCGATTCAACCATATAAACCATATATTTTTTGAAAGCAATACCCTCAGGACAGGGATGGATTACTGCACGGGCCTACCGGGCCCAGGCCCAGGAGCCCAAGGGGTCAGGGGGCCCTGAAGCCCAAGCCTTTGCATGGAATCATTGCCTCAATATCAACAAATCAGGATGTAGGCTATGAATCTGATTGAATTTAGTATTGGCAATCCCCAAAATGCACCAGAATACAGGAAATCACATCAAACAAATTAAAAAAATTCTGGGGGAGGACCCCCAAACCCCCCCTCCCACATATACGACAATTAGTGGGGGGCCCTTAATACATCTGGGCCCAGGGGCCCAAAAGTTCATAATCCGCCCATGCCTCAGGATGTGATCTAACATGACATGAGACAGGTCCCACCCTCTTCATTGCATAACGCACTGGGTATAGGTAGATAGAGTATATGGTTGGGCTGTACCATTTAGGGAAAACTGATTCAACCACCTAAACCATATATTTTTTGAAAGCACATGCCCTCAGGATGTGATATAACATAGGTTTTGACATTTCTCCCCCTCCCCTTTACTTTGCTGCCTGTTTGCCTGATACCTTTGGGTTTGTGTCATTAAGGGAAAACTGGTTCAACCACCCAAAGTGTATTGCTGATACATTTTGGGCTGTACCATGAAGGGAAAACTAATTTAACTACCTAAATCATATATTATCTGAAAGCTACTAACATGGGCTGACATTTCCCACCCTCCTCACCACTTTGCTGCACATGCATAACACATTGGGTATAGGTAAATCGGGTGTATGGCTAATACCTTTTGAGCTGTGCCATTTAGGGAAAACTAATTAAACCACACATTGTCTGAAAGCATATATCCTCCTAATGACTTTGCTGCCCATGCATAATACATTGGGCAAAATTGTATTTTGTGTGTTTTTTGAATGTTCTACTAAGGTTCAGCTGTGAGTCCCAGATGTCCATTATGCATTGCTGTGTTATAGACACATATAGCTATCAGAAAAAGCTGTGTGCTGAGTGTGTTTCACTAATTCACGGATTGGGATAAATGCAGAGACCAAATTTCCATCACAGGATCAAAAGAGTATATATACTTATATACATACTTAAAATAATGTTCGGTGCACTCAATTGGCACCAATCAGCCCAAAATATGCCTCATGGACTAAGGGGAAGAGAAATGTTTAAAATGAGTACATCCAGTGTACACATTTTGCCAAACAATGTTTGAAATGTGTGGTATAAAAACACATCTCACCTGAGCTAATTCGGTGTTGTCAAGTAGATCGTGATGGTCATTTGCAGAGAGTGAGGATTTTCTAAGTGTTTGATCAGCGAGTAGTGTTCCATCGTTGTAAGACCTTGCAAACTTGAAATCACTGGTGCGCGACCCCGTTGTCAAGTATGCATCATAATTATAGGTACTGCGGAGAGTTCCTACGCCGTCTGCGTCTGCGTAACTTGGGGGTAGATAAGCGCTGGGAATGGCCAAGGTGCCATCAAACAACAGTCTGGGCTTTCTCCTGTGGCAAAACCTCACTGCCATGACGATGATGATGAAAGTCAGGAAGAAAGTGGACACGGACACAAGCGCAATGATCAAATAAGAAGTGAGTTTGGAGCTGCCCTCGCCATTTGACATGTCTTTCAGTTCAGGTAAATCCGCCAAGTTATCCGATATAAGCAAATGCACGGTGCATGTTGCAGAAAGAGCTGGTTGTCCGTTATCTTTCACGGAAACTACAAAGCTATGTTTCATAGCATCAGACTCAGAAATGTCTCTCTGCGTCCGTATCTCTCCACTGTGGACGCCTACAACGAACATGCCTGAGTCAGAGGACTTGAGGATTTGATAAGAAAGCCACGCGTTCTGCCCAGAATCAGCATCCACTGCAATCACTTTGGACACCAGAGAGTTTGCGAGAGTAGTTTTGGGCAGAATTTCGGTTACAATAGAGTTGCCCTCCGGAGATGGATAGAGTATCTGGGGAGAATTATCATTTTCATCCGTTATAAAGACATTGACCGACACGTTACTGCTGAGTGGGGGAGAGCCATTATCTCTTGCCATTACTTTAATTGTGAAACGTTTAAACTGTTCGTAATCAAATGGTCTCACTGCGTGAATAGTGCCTGTGTCGCCATTTATGGATACGAAAGTGGACACCGGCGCACCATTGATCTCTCCAGGTAACAGAGAATATATCACTGTGCCGTTTTGTCTCCAGTCGGGGTCTTTTGCACTTACAGAGCACAGAGATGATCCGGGCTTGTTGTTTTCTCGGATACTGGCGTGATAAATATTTTGGTCAAACTCAGGCGGATTGTCGTTAACATCCGCCACAGACAGGTGCACTGTTTTAGAGGAGGACAAAGGTGGGGTGCCTTCATCGGTAGCGGTTAAGGTGATGTTGTAATCAGACTGACGTTCACGATCCAGTGCGACTGTAGTGACTAGTGTAAAGTAATTTTTCACAGATGGCACAAGTTTGAAAGGCGCATCTTGCCGAATGGTGCAGCGAACCTTTTTGTTATTTTCAGAGTCTCTGTCCTGCACGTTCACAATGCCGATCTCAGCGCCTAGTGGTGTATTCTCAGGGATGGGATTGTTCAAAGATTTTAAAAGTATTACGGGGGCATTATCATTGACATCTAATATGTCAATAATTACTTTAGCATCTGAGGATAGACCATATCCATCTTTACCTTCAACAATAATTTCGTATTTTGAATCTTTCTCAAAATCTATCGGCCCAATTACTCTGATTTCACCGGTTTCAGGGTTGAGGGAAAATGCGTTTTTCGCCTTCTTTGATAACTGACTAAATTCGTATGTTACTTTACCATTAAGGCCCTCGTCCTCATCAGAAGCGCTTAACGTTACGACGAGAGTATCTAAAGGCGAGTTTTCGGGCACACTAACTCTGTAGACTCCCTGACTAAACACCGGGGAGTTATCATTCGCATCAAGCACTGAGACTTGTATGGCTATAGTGCCTGATCTCGGTGGAGTCCCGCCATCAGCGGCAGTAAGAGTGAGCGCAACCTCACGCTGCTGCTCACGATCAAGCTCCTTATCCAAAACCAATTCAACATTCTTCCTCCTGTCTACATTCGAATTTACCGAAAGAGTAAAATATTCGTTTCTCTGCAGTGAGTAGCTTTGAACTGCATTCTGTCCTATATCTGCATCTTGCGCTTCATTTACACGAAAGCGAGCTCCTTTATCAGCGGATTCTCTTATTTCTAACTTAATAGCATCCTTTGAGAAGAATGGCGAATTGTCGTTAATATCTTGAATCTGAACCGTAATACGGTGTAACTCTAATGGGTTCTCTAGCATTAATTCAAATTCAAGAACACACGAGGCTGTTTCAGAACATAGCTCTTCTCGGTCGATTCTTTCTTTGACAATCAAATCCCCAGTTCTCAGATTTATGCCGCAATATGGCTTGCTATTGTCTTCTGTATCAATACGAACCTTACGGGCTGCCAACTGATTAGCATCGAGTCGCAGGTCTTTAGCTACATTTCCAACAACAAATCCAGTCTTCATTTCCTCCGGAATAGAATAGCTCATGTCTCCGCTTGTGCTCTGCGCCATCAGTGAGCATGACAATACGAACAGCAGACGCATGGCCGACAACCCTTTGTGCCCCATTGTACACAGCATATCACTACAATCCACTCATTTGCAAAAGAAAATGAGAATTACAAGACAATATATTCCAGAGTGCGCTAAAATGCCACGGATGCACGGAGCCTGTTCGTTTTAGGGTATCCGGATACAGCGGACAGGCGCCGGTTTTGCTCTGATTACTTTGGAACGTAAACTGGTTAAAGACGTAGGTTATGTGTACGTCAACTCTAGTATTAGTGAACAGCGACACTCAGAGCTTAAAAAGTAAAGTAGGCCTTTTTTGACGTTTTTGAATACAGAAAATATGAATTCGTTACCAGAACTAAAAAGTTTCTCCACACTCCGCAACATTCAACAGTTTCTGGAGAGGTATGGCAACCATATATATGTAGAGGCTATTATCCAACTTGAAAGCCAATTTGCAATATGGAGTTTAAAAGAACTACGAACCAAAAACCAATAATTTCACTCTCTCCAATTCCACACAATTGATGGATATGGGAGAACAATTAATGCGGATCTCTATCTAAAGGGAATTGTGACATTTGATATCAAGCACCATTAGGGCCACTATGAAGTCTTGAAACATGAAAGTTGATTGAAGATCTCGCAAATATAGCCAGATCTCGCCCCCGTGCGCGCGCGCGCGCACACACACACACACACACACACACACACACACACACACACACACACACGCGCGCACGCGCGCGCGCACACACACACACACACTTGACTTGGCAATCAGATGTCTGTAGGCTTGGCAGTTTTAAGCATTTCGTCAGCCAGTGTGTGCATCACAATAATTCAAGCGCAGAATGTAAACATTTTAGAATTAACAGCATTACCTGTGCCGAATCGATGGACTCAAACAGGCTGTCATGATCAACAGACGCAGACTTTTTCAGAGTCATGTCTGCCGGCAGAGTCCCATCATTGTAGCATCTGGTGAACTTAAAGTCGCTAGTGCGAGAGCCTGTAGTCAGATAAGCGTCATAATTGTAAGCACTGCGTAAAGTTCCTGTGCCGTCGACATCTGCGTAATTTGGAGGCAAATATGCACTGGGGATAGCCAGTGCGCCATCAAACAACATCCGGGGCTTTTTCCTATGGCAAAACTTCACTGCCAGGGTAATGATGATAAACGTGATGAAAAAAGTGGTCACGGACACGAGCGCAATGATTAAATATGTGGTGAGCTTGGAACTGCTCTCGTCCGTTGACATGTCCTTCAGTTCAGGAACTTCAGACAAGTTATCTGAAATAAGTAAGTACACCGTGCACGTTGCAGAGAGAGGAGGCTGTCCGTTATCTTTCACCGACACCACAAGGGTCTGTTTCACAGCGTCAGATTCAGACACATCTCTCTGCGTCCTGATCTCTCCGCTGTGGACACCCATGGCAAAAAGTCCCGGATCAGTCGACTTGACTATGTGATATGACAGCCACGCGTTTTGCCCAGAGTCAGCATCCACAGCAATGACTTTGGAGACCAGAGAGTTTCCCTGTAAAGCCCTGGGCACCATTTCGGTCATTAGGGACTTTCCTTCGGGCGATGGATATAATATCTGCGGAGAGTTATCATTTATATCTGTGATAAAGATATTCACGGTCGCGTTACTGCTGAGTGGGGGCGAACCGTTGTCTCTGGCTAAAACATACACTTTGAAGCTTTGTAACTTCTCATAATCAAATGACTTGGATGTATGAACCACTCCTGTATCTCCGTTAATGGACAACAAAGAGTTAACCGGGATTCCATTCACATCACCGGGCAAAAGAGAGTAAAACACCGTGCCGTTTTGTCGCCAGTCTGGATCGGATGCTGTCACCGTGCATACAGACGAGCCTGGTTTGTTGTTCTCCGGTATCTGAGCACGATAGGACTGAAGCTTAAATGCAGGTGGGTTATCATTTACATCCCCAACAGAAAACTGCACGGTTTTGGAGGATGATAGGGGTGGAGTACCTTCGTCGGTTGCAGTTATTGTAATATTATAATCGGCGACAAGCTCGCGGTCCAGTTCACTTGTTGTTACCAGAGAAAAATAATTTTTAATTGACGGCATAAGTCTGAAAGGCACATTTTCCGGAATGAAACAGCGGACCTTTCTGTTATTGCCAGAGTCTCGGTCCTGTACACTAATTATGGCAACCTCGGTACCGGGTGGTTCGTTCTCGGGGAGGGGGTTGTTGAGAGATTTCAAAAAAATAACTGGAGCGTTGTCATTAACATCGATGATGTCTATAACTACTTTAGCGTCTGTAGAGAGTCCAGATCCATCTTTAGCTTCGACGAGTATTTCATATGTTGATTCATCCTCAAAATCAATCGGACCGATTACCTTGATTTCACCCGTTTTTGTGTTCAAAGAAAAGGATCCACGGGCCTTGTTAGATAAAAGACTGAATTCATAAAAAACTTCACCATTGGCTCCGTCATCTGCATCTGTCGCATTGACTGTGGTTACCAATGTGTCTAAAGGTGAGTTTTCTGGCAGACTAGCTTTGTAAACACTCCGACTAAACAAAGGGGCATTGTCGTTTGCATCAAGCACAGTGATGTGTATAGCTACTGTACCTGATTTCGGCGGATTGCCTCCGTCAACAGCGGTAAGGATTAATGCTACCTCATCCTGCTGTTCGCGGTCAAGTTCTTTATCTAACACTAATTCCACGTTTTTCCTTCCGTTTTCATTTGTATTTACAGTCAGGGTGAAGTGATTATTTCTTTGTAACGTGTACGTCTGAACCGAGTTCTTTCCTATATCTGCATCGTGTGCTTCATTCACTCGAAAGCGGGCTCCTTTTATTGCAGATTCGCGTATTTCTAGTTTAATAATCTCCTTCGGGAATAAAGGTGCATTATCATTGATGTCTTCGATTTGGAGTGTTACACGATGTAGTTCCAGGGGACGTTCTAATATTAACTCAAATTTCACAACGCACGAGGCCGCCTTGGAGCAAAGCTCCTCTCGGTCGATTCGTTCTTTCACAACTAGGTCACCAGTTTTCAGATTTAAGTCACAATAACGTTTGTTATCTTCCGTATCTATTCGAGCCTTGCGAGCAGCCAGCCTGCCGGCGTCAAGTCCGAGATCTTTAGCTATATTTCCAATCACAGATCCTGGATCCATCTCCTCGGGAAAAGAGTAGCCCACATCTCCAAATGCGCTATGCGCCATGAGAACGCATACAAAAAGAATGCGGCGATAGTCCGATGCTGTTTTGCGTTTCATCCTTATTGCCTGATGGAAATCCCACAAAACAACGTGGGTATAACAGCTTATATATCTACTACTGGAATCTAAAAAACTAGGTCTACGATCATATAGCGCAGTAAGGTTCTTCAGCACCGAGACGTGAAATTTCACAGACATGAATGGGCGGAGATGCACACGAAACACATAATACACATCACAGTTACACATGCTGGTGAACAGCGACACTGTGAGTTGTAAATGACAAAGTGCATTGCCAGTTTGTATCTCAGCACCTGTCTGGCTGACCAGTCAACATTTCTCAGACTTTGGCATCTCTATACATCTCTATAAATGCATGGAAGCCATCGGTTACATTGTTAAAGATGTGCCATTTCTCGGAAACTCTAAAAACGCCACATATTAAACAACACGAATAGTACGCAGACAGAAGCAGGAAATAAACATTCCGCAGGTAGTCGTTGCAAGACTACATATCCATGTTAATATCTTTAACTTTAGATGAAAAACAGAACACCGACGGAGCAACTCCAGGACTACTAAATAAATCAAAACGTAATTGAAAGAAGCACAGTGCTCTCTGACACCTGGTATGGAACACACTATACGATTAGGAACTGATTAGACCTACATGATTTTCAAATCTTCCTAAACTCTGACAGAATACAGTTCGACATGAAAGCATGGTATGTATTAACCAGAATCAATGGTTGAATCAAAACCATAATCAATTAATCTCTTTAGACCGCAGGCAGCATTTCTCTCTGCTCTCTTCTCTTCAATGAAAGACAATACCACCAACTCAGACTTGGAAAAACCAAAAATCCTAAAATATAATAAGAAACTGAAATAGGGGGGGGGTTCACTGCACAGGCTGGTATTTATTTGAGAATTGAACAAATTAGATGGCTGAAAATTACCTGTAGTGGATCAGTGGTGTCAAGCAAGTCGTCACATCTGTTTAATGTAGATGTTTTCAATGTCATGTCAGCTTGCAGCGTCCCATCATTGTAAGATCTGGCAAATTTAAAGTCACTGGTGCGCGATCCCGTGGTGAGATATGCGTCATAATTATAAACACTGCGCAGAGTTCCTGTGCCATCCACGTCTGCGTAATTTGGAGGCAAATACGCACTGGGGATAGCCAGGGCGCCATCAAACAACATTCTGGGCTTTCTCCTGTGGCAAAACCTCACTGCAATAATAATGATTATGAAGGTGAGGAAGAATGTAGATATTGACACTAGCGCAATGATCAAATAAGTGGTGAGCTTGGAACTGCCGTCCGCGGAGGCCATGTCTTTAAGTTCAGGAACTTCGGCCAAATTGTCTGATATAAGTAGATTTACGGTGCACGTGGCAGACATAGGTGGTTGTCCATTGTCTCTCACAGACACAACAAGAGTCTGTTTCATGGCGTCAGATTCAGAAATGTCTCTCTGCGTCCTGATCTCTCCGCTGTGGACACCGATGGTAAAAAGTCCCGGATCAGTCGACTTCACAATGTGATATGACAGCCACGCGTTCTGCCCTGAATCAGCGTCCACAGCTATCACCTTAGAAACTAAAGAGTTTGCCTGTACAGCTGTGGGCACCATCTCAGTCATGAACGTATTTCCCTCTGGTGTGGGGTACAATATCTGCGGAATATTGTCGTTCATATCTGACAACAGGACACGTACAGTCACGTTGCTGCTGAGTGGCGGAGAGCCGTTGTCTCTGGCCATCACCTGAACTTGAAAACTTTTGAATTTCTCGTAATCAAATGACCTGACGGTATGGATTACTCCAGTGTCTCCATTTACAGACACTAAATCAGAAGTTGGAGTGCCATGTACTTCGCCGGGCAACAGAGAGTATATCACAGTGCCATTTTGTCTCCAGTCGGGATCTCTGGCAGTTACTGAACAAAGTGAGGAACCTGGGTTGTTGTTTTCATTTACATATGTGCTATATGACTGCTGGTCAAACACTGGGGGATTGTCATTAACGTCAGCAACAGAAAACTGTAGAACTTTAGAGGAAGACAGTGACGGTGAACCTTGGTCCGTTGCAGTTATAGTAATGTTGTAATCAGATAACACTTCCCTATCAAGTTCTGCTGTGGTCACCAGTGAATAATAATTAGTGATCGATGGCAGGAGTTGGAAAGGGACATTATGCTGGATGAGACAGCGTACCTGCCCGTTCTTCTCAGAGTCTACATCCTGCACGTTGATTATGCCAACCTCAGTGCCAGGAGGCGCATTTTCGGGAATTGGGTTATTCAACGACTTGATAAATATAACAGGAGAGTTGTCATTAATGTCTATTATATCTATGACAACTTTAGTGTCCGAAGACAAGCCAAATGCATCTTTGCCTTCAACGAGAATTTCAAATTTGGTGTCTTCCTCAAAGTCAATTGATCCAATAACTCTGATCTCACCAGAAACTGTGTCCAAAGAAAACGCGCTTCTAGCTTTGCTAGACACCCGACTAAATTCATATGTGACTTCGCCATTAGGGCCATTGTCTACATCAGTCGCGGTTACAGTAAGCACTACTGTATCAACAGGGGAGTTTTCGGGTAGACTTGCTTCATATATATCCTGACTGAACACTGGAGCGTTGTCATTGGCGTCAAGAACTGTGACGTGTATGGCTATGGTGCCTGACCTCGGCGGACTTCCACCATCAGAGGCAGTAAGAATTACCGTTACTTCCTCCTGTTGTTCACGATCTAGTTCCTTATTTAAAACCAATTCAATATTCTTTCTTCCGCTTGCATTGGGATTTACAGACAGAGTGAAATACTCATTTCTCTGCAATGCATAGTTTTGAACCGCATTCTGTCCTATGTCTGCATCGTGTGCTTCATTAACACGAAAGCGAGCTCCTTTGTATGCAGACTCGCGTATTTCAAATCTGATCATATTCTTTGGGAAAATAGGCGAGTTATCATTGATATCCTGAATTTTAAGTGTAAAACGATGAAGCTCCAAAGGACGTTCTAACACTAATTCAAATTTAAGCAGGCACGAAGCCTTTTCTGAACATAGCTCCTCTCGGTCAATTCGTTCGTTCACCGTCAACTCCCCAGTTCTCAGGTTTATGTCGCAATAACGCTTGTTGTTACCTGCAGCATCAATCCGAGCATTACGAACAGAGAGCTTATTCACATCCAGTCCAAAATCTTTGGCTATATTTCCAAGTACAGACCCGTGCTTCATTTCTTCCGGAACAGAATAGCTCACATCTCCATTTGTGTTGTGCGCCATGAACATTACAAGAGAGACAAAGAACCATGGAGAAGCCGGGAATCCTCTGTATTCCATTATGTGCTTACTCGCCTAAATATTCCGTCTCCGTGCTGTACATTCAGTAAAATTAATATTCCAAAAAGAGTTTTCTGACAATAGTCACAAGGACGAAAAGCAGTGTGGTTAACTACGACGATCTGTCAGCCTCTGAATAATGGGTGGGTTAATAAATACAGCTGATCTGTCTCAGCTTCTGGCCTGGTGGACAGCGACACCAGGAGTCTAAAATCTAGACTGAGCAAGATAAAATAATAATAATAATAAATTAATAATAAAAAAAAAGTTATTTGCAGCCATAGCGCGAAATTAATGTTGCGCATTTTAGATACTACACACATATAAAACGAAACAAATGCAACAACCGAATAGACCAATATCATCCCAACACGCTATAAGTATTGGAAATCATAGTCAATTTGGAGATTAAAATGTTCTGGGGAAAATCATAAAAAGTTCAGAATAAGATAATGAAGTCCCATAAATACCCAGGGAAGCAAAAGCACAATGCGCTTTGAAGGACTAGCAAAGTATTGCAAATGCATTGTCAAAGAATCCCCATGAGAAACTTCCATAAAACACTGAACAGCCATTTCTCACAGATCACCAGTATGAAACAATTACAGTATAAGCACGAGTCATTTTACGCATGCGTATTCATCAATCATAGGCAACTCTATGCTTTAGAGTGTGTCATGACATGTGCGGGCAACGAGATGCGCATATCTGCAAGTTGGCTATATGGTTAACATAAACAGAGAGGGGTGGGGGAGGGGGTAATTACCTGGACGGTATCGATGGCACCGAGCAAGTCGTCAGATGCAGATGTCTTAAGAGTCATATCAATGGGCATAGTTCCCTCTGTGTATGATCTGACAAACTTGAAGTCACTGGTACGCGACCCCGTGGTCAAATAAGCGTCGTAGTTGTATGCACTGCGAAGTGTTCCAGTTCCATCCACATCTGCGTAATTGGGAGGGAGATACGCACTGGGGATCGCCACAGCTCCATCAAACAGTAGTCTGGGTCTTTGTCTGCGACAAAACTTCACAGCCAAAGTGATGATAATAAAGATAAGGAAAAACGTGGACACGGAGACTAGGGCAATTATCAAATAAGTTGTGAGTTTGGAGCCGTCGTCATAAGACATAGCTTTCAGTTCTGGGACTTCAATCAAGTTGTCCGAAATAAGTAAATGCACAGTACAAGACGCTGAAAGAGAGGGCTGTCCATTATCTTTCACGGAGACGACAAGACTCTGCTTCATTGTGTCAGATACAGAAATGTCTCTCTGCGTCCGGATCTCTCCACTGTGGACACCGATTATAAAGAGTCCAGGGTCAGAAGCCTTTGTAATATGATAGGAGAGCCACGAGTTCTGCCCTGAGTCTGCATCCACCGCGATGACTTTGGACACAATGGAGTTCGCCTGCGCAGCTTTGGGCACCATCTCGGTCATGAGTGATTTGCCGTCCGGAGTTGGATATAATATCTGTGGAGAGTTATCGTTCTCGTCCTTCACATGGACACGCACGGTCACATTACTACTGAGTGGAGGAGAGCCGTTGTCTCGGGCGAGCACATGAACACTGAACATCTTAACCTGCTCGTAATCAAATGACCTGACAGCATGAATAACCCCAGTGTCTCCGTTAATTGATACAAAAGAGGACAAAGGCACACCATTGATCTGACCAGGTAAGAGTGAATACGTCACTGTGCCGTTTTGTCTCCAATCCGGATCTCTTGCGACTACAATACAAATTGAGGTGCCTGGTTTGTTATTCTCGGTCACTAAAGCACTATATAATTGCTGGTCAAACGCGGGTGCATTATCATTCACGTCTCCAACGAATATCTGGATGCTGGCGGAGGTAGACAGTGGGGGAGAGCCATCGTCTGTAGCCATTATAGTTATGTTGTAATTAGACACTACTTCACGGTCTAATGCGCCTGTAGTGACCAACGAAAAATATTTTTTAATTGATGGAACGAGTTTAAATGGCACGTTGTTAAGGATGGAGCAGCGGACCTGACTGCTCGCTGCTGAGTCTCTGTCCTGCACGTTTATAATGCCCACCTCTGTTCCTGGTGCTACATTTTCGGCAACGGGGCTGTGCAGGGACTTAACAAATATCATAGGTGGGTTATCATTAACATCAGTGATTTCTATAATCACTTTAGAATAAGACGCTAAGCCTGACCCGTCTTTAGCTTGTACATGTAGCTCATAGGAATTTTCATCTTCGTAATCAACCGGACCTGTCACTAATATATCTCCTGTTTTAGCATCAAGGGAGAATAAATTTAAAACATCGTCGGACAAATGACCAAACTCATATGTCACTTCTCCATTGGCTCCGTTGTCGGCATCGGTGGCGCTCACAGTAACCACTACGGAATTTAAAGGAGTGTTTTCAGGCAGAGTGACTGTATAAAGGTCTTGACTGAATACAGGAGCGTTGTCATTAGCGTCTAGCACTGAAACATGAATAGCTACGGTACCTGACCTCGGTGGAATCCCACCATCAGTGGATGTAAGAATTAATACAACCTCTTCCTGCTGCTCACGATCCAGCTCTTTGTCTAACACCAGCTCGCCATATTTATCTCCGTATGTACTAGAGTGCACTTTCAACACAAAATGCTCATTCTTCTGAAGCGAGTAGCTCTTCACGGAGTTCTCTCCAATGTCTGCGTCACCGGCTGGGTCCAGTAAGAAATGTGCACCTCTAACAGCTGACTCTTGTATTTCAAAATTGATCACATCATTCTTAAATAAGGGGGGGTTGTCGTTTATGTCTTGAATGTGAAGATTAATCCGATGCAACTCCAGTGGATTCTCCAAAACTAGCTCTTGCTTTATAACACACGAAGCCTTCTTTCCACATAGTCCATCTCTGTCGATCCTTTCGGCTACAGTCAATTCCCCAGTTATCCGATTCACATCGCAATAACGTTTGCGGTTATTTTCTGTATCAACACGAGGGTTACGAGCTGATAACTTGCTGATGTCCAAACCAATATCTTTGGCTATGTTTCCGATCACATACCCACGTTTTGTCTCCTCCGGAAAAGAATAACTCACATCACTGGCAACGGATTGCGACATTAAAACCAAGACAAAAAGACCGAGTATCGCGCCATTCCTAGGAATTACTCGGCTATCCATTTCGAAAGCCGCTGTTACCTTTCCAGCTATGATCTCACAAAATACAATACTGGAAATGGCACTGATGTAGCAGAAAAAAACATCAACGCCGCCGTATGACAATGCGCCTGAAAGTGATTTGGTGCACGCTTATGGCCGATGTGGGTGGAGAAGTGCTGCTCCCATTTGCCTTTGCTAGTGCACAGCGCCGCTTCGAGGATCCAAACAAAACTACTTAAACACACTATGTTAAGTAAAGTTCGTAAACATTATTTAGACTTTTACATTTCATGCTGTGATATATTAGACAGAATAGAAAAAAACAGTGTTGTTGGCAGTTTTGTTAGAAAAACAACAATGAAACACTGCCTGATTCACCTTCAAAAGTTTAAAAAGTCCTCCGCGGTCTACACAGACATAATCAGATGTAAGATGACATGAGAAAATGACAGAACTGACCTCGCGTTTTTACAATAATCTAATGCTTTTTATCAACAAGTGGTCAACTCTTGGTGATCCTATAACGCCTCCCACCCCTTACAAAATATGCTAATAAAGCAAAATAGCGTCTTTAGCAACCAATTTAAAAAATGATGTAGGTGGTATTTTCTGGAAAGTGACATCAGACATGTATATTCCATCTGCTAATACCGGTGAAAACTGAATCAATTTAGCAGACACATCTGTTCCGTACACTTATCTACACAACACCACCACCAACAACAACAACAACAACAAAGGTGCAGAATCCACCCTTAAAACAGTAGATTATTAGGGGGAAATGTTTCCTCCATATTTGGCTCTCGAGTCTAAAACTTAAAAAAGCCTAAAACTAAAAGAAAAAAGTTACACAAAATAATATAAAAGCACTATACCTGAGCAGGCATCTCGGGATCGTGAAAGAGCTCACTGTGATCAACAGCAGATGTGGGCGATTTTTTCGATGTCAAGGTGGAAGAAGGAATTGTCATTGTTCCGTCATTGTAAGACGTAACAAACTTAAAGTCACTTGTGTGCGACCCCGTAGTCATGTATGTGTCATAATTGTAACCACTGCGTAAAGTTCCGGTGCCATCCACGTCTGCGTAATTTGGAGGAAAATACGCGCTGGGGATAGCGACTGCTCCATCAAACAGCAGTGTTGGCTTTGCTCGACGGCAAAATCGTACCGCCACAGTGACAATGACAAAAGTGAGGAAAAAGGTGGAAACGGAGACAAGTGCGATAATCAAGTAATATGTAAGTTTGGAATCACTTTCAGCATATCTGTCGTTTATCTCGGGGATCTCTGCCAAATTGTCTGAGATGATTACATTTAAGGCGCAAGTTGCAGAGAGAGTGGGCTGTCCGTTATCTCGCACTGAGACAATAAGATTCTGTTTCATGCCATCCTTTTCGGAAATGTCTCTCTGCATTCTGATTTCTCCACTGTGGACACCGATAGTGAATAGTCCTGGATCAGAAGATTTAATTATCTCATACGAGAGCCATGCGTTTTGTCCCGAGTCTGCGTCTACGGCAATTATTTTGGATATCAAAGACCCCACGAGCACTGTTTTTGGCACCAATTCAGTCATTAAAGCACTCCCCTGCGGAGTCGGATATAATATTTGCGGAGGATTGTCGTTTTCATCTCTAATCAAAACATTGACAGTCACGTTGCTACTAAGCGGCGGCGAGCCACTGTCTCTTGCTATGACACAAACTTTGAAACTTTTGTAATGTTCATAATCGAATGCTCTGCCAGCATGTATGACCCCCGTGTCCGCATTGATGGATAAAAGCTGAGACATAGGGACGCCATTCACCTCCCCTGTTGATAAAGAATACATAATGGTGCCGTTCTGTCTCCAGTCTGGGTCACTGGCCTTTACTGAACACACCGAAGAGCCAGGTTTGTTATTTTCTGCTACTTGTGCAGTATATGAAAGCTTATCAAAGACAGGTGCGTTGTCGTTCACATCGGCAACAGACAGGCGTACAGTTTTTGCAGAAGATAAGGGAGGAGACCCCGCATCATTCGCAATTACAGTGAAATTATATTCAGATACTAGTTCACGGTCCAACACACCTGTAGTGACCAGCGAATAGTAGTTTTTGATAGACGGAATGAGTTTAAACGGAACATTTTCTTGGATGCTGCAACGCACCTGTCTGTTCTTGTCAGAGTCTCTGTCCTGTACATGTATAATTCCCACCTCCGTGCCAGGAGACACATCTTCAGGGATGTGATTATTCAGAGACTGCAAAACGATAGTCGGTGCGTTATCGTTTAAATCTGTTATTTCTATCACAACTCGTGCATCTGTGGAAAGTCCAAAACCATCTTTTCCCTCAATCCGCATTTCATATTTTTGTTCGTCTTCAAAATCCACTGTGCCGATAACTTTGATTTCACCTGTGATTGAGTCCAGTGAAAATATCTTTCTCGCTTTACTTGAAATACGACTGAATTCATACGATACTTCCCCGTTAAGTCCCTGGTCTGCATCAGTCGCACTAACTTTCACCACAACAGAATTCAGAGGAGCATTTTCAGGTAGGCTTGCTTTATAAACCTCTTGGCTGAACACTGGCGCATTATCATTCGCATCCAACACAGTTACATGGATGGCTACAATGCCTGATAGTGGCGGTGTCCCACTATCAAAGGCAGAAATAACTAATGTTACATCCTGTTGTTGTTCTCGATCAAGCTCCTTGTCTAACACCAATTCAATGTTTTTACCTCCGTCTTTGTTTGGATTAACAGATAACACAAAATGACTATTCTTTTCCAATGTGTAGCCAGTCACTGAGTTCTGTCCAACGTCTACATCGTGTGCTTCGTTTACACGAAACCTAGCGCCTTTATCAGCATTTTCACTTATTTCAAGCTTAATCGAATCCTTAGGAAATATGGGCGAATTATCGTTGATATCTTGAATCTGAAATGTAACACGATGCAACTCTAATGGTGTTTCAAGCATTAAATCCAATCTAAGCAGACACGTCAGTTTTTCAAGACAAAGCTCCTCTCTATCGACTCTGTCGGCTACAATAAACTCTCCCGTCCTCAGATTTAAATCACAACATTGTTTACGATCCTCCTCGGAGACTAATCGAGCCTTACGAGCGGACAATGTGGTCACATCCAGTCCGAGGTCCTTAGCTATGTTTCCAATGACATATCCGCGTTTCATCTCCTCCGGAAAGGAATAGCTCAGTTCTGCATGCACGGTGGTAGCCATGAGAGCGAAGGTGATCAGCGCCAATAATCCAGACAATGGCGGTCCTCTATGCGCCATTATTGTATACATCCTAATTGTATGACTCAAAAACACAAAACGTATTGCTAATACAGTCTGATTATACAAAACGCAGACCGAACACAGGACTCGGTACAGTTGTTACAAGATGCGGATTCCCTGATGCGGACAATAGGGAGAGCACTCCTTCCTCCCTGAGCTGGCGAACAGCGACGCTGTGAGTTCCATCACAAAACTGCAGAATGCCAGATCAGTTTGAAGTGTCAAAGCGTATCCAACAATATTTCCCAAACCCAAAACAAACCAAAGTTAAAGTCATCTTACAATAACTTTTGAGGTAAGGACATCAAACGTTCTACGCAGTGAAATTAAAACAAATGGTCATGGAAATGCTAAAGTCACATTTGACACATAATATGATGCAAAATAAGATATTCAGAGTTTGTCCTAAGTAATTATGAAATAAATGTAGACCACCAATGCGTTTAAGTTGAAATAAGGTTTAACTTCAGACGTCTAAGTTTAACTTCAGCAGCTTTATGTTGTAAATTCAACATAAAATGTCAAGCCTTCACAAAACCATAATACACCTTTCTGTACACCAACAAAACCATTTCAGTAAGAAAAGCAGGTCTAACGACATTCAGTAATATATTAAACACTATATATTATATATTATTATATTATAACACAAATAGCATTCGTATTTACAATAGCAAGCATGCATAACCAATATTGCGCATTTGGCTACCCTTTCCATTACGCACCACCGTTACGCGCACTGTATCAAGACAATACAACAACAATACAACTTCAGATATTTTCTGAGAAATTAATTAGATTATCTGACTAAATACTTAGTTGGAGTCAGCAACTTGAAACTGAAACATACCTCGTTGGGTTCGTCAAGAAGGTCGTTTATCGCAGCGGATGGAGATTTTTTCATTGTAAGATCAGCCGGTAGCGTTGCACCATTGTATGAGCTAACAAACTTGAAGTCGCTTGTGCGTGATCCCGTCGTCATATACGTGTCATAATTGTAACAACTACGAAGAGTTCCTGTGCCATCAACATCCGCATAGTTTGGAGGTAAATAGGCACTCGGTATGGCAACGGCCCCGTCAAATAAAAGTCTTGGTTTTCTCCTGCGGCAAAACTTAACAGTCAGTATGATTATCAGGAAGGTAACAAATAAAGTAGACACGGAAACCAAGGCCAAGATCAAATAGGAAGTTAGCTTAGAACTGCTCTCATCACGAGATATATCCTTTACCTCCGGAATATCAGCCAGGCTATCTGATAAAATTAAATACAGAACGCATGTTGCAGATAGGGACGGTTTCCCATTATCTGTCACGGAGACAATAAGATTCTGTTTCATAGCATCCGACTCAGCAATGTCCCTTTGGGTCAATATCTCTCCACTGTGGACGCCAATTGTGAACAGACCCTGATCTGTGGATTTGACGATGTTGTATGAAAGCCAGGAGTTCTGTCCAGAGTCTGCGTCCACGGCAATCACTTTGGACACCAGAGAGCCAGCATGCGCAGACCTGGGTACCAATTCGGTCATTAATGAGTTTCCCTCCGGTGCTGGATACAATATCTGTGGAGTATTGTCATTCTCATCCATTACGAAGACACTTACAGTGACGTTGCTGCTAAGAGGAGGAGAGCCATTATCTCTGGCAACTACATAAACGTCAAAAGTTTTGAATTGTTCATAATCAAGTGATTTCACTGTATGAATGACTCCCGTGTCTCCATTGATGGACACAAAAGAAGACACCGGGATGCCATTGACCTCAGTGGGTGAGAGGGAGTAGAAAACCGTGCCGTTTTGCCTCCAGTCTGGATCTCTAGCAACTATGGAACATATGGAGGATCCAGGCTTATTATTTTCAGTGATGTGTGCTTTGTACGACTGCTTCTCAAAAACAGGAGGATTGTCATTCACATCAGCAACCGACAATTGCACATATCTAATGGAAGACAGCGATGGCGAGCCCTCATCTGCCGCAGTTACTGTGAAGTTGTAACCAGACACAAGTTCTCGGTCCAAGTCTCCGGTTGTCACCAGAGAGTAATAGTTTTTAATTGATGGCACAAGTTTAAACGGGACTGCTTCATTAATAAAGCAACGGACTCGTTGATTTTTCTCAGAGTCTCTGTCTTGCACATTTAGTAAGCCCACCTCTGTGCCCTGTGGTACGTTTTCAGGGACAGGATTTATTAACGATTTCAAATATATCACAGGGGCATTATCATTGACATCTGTGACATCAATTATCACAGTACAATACGACACCAGGCCAGCTCCATCCTTCACCTGCACTCTCAACTCATATGACGACTCTTCCTCAAAATCAACCGGCCCAGTTACTCGAATTTCCCCACTTACAGGATCTAAAGAAAACAATTTCAAATCTTCCTCCGACACGTGACCAAATTCATAACGTACCTCTCCATTTGCTCCAACATCGGCGTCAGTAGCGCTCACTGTCACCACTACCGTGTCTAAGGGAGAGTTTTCAGGTAGACTGACTTTATAAACAGACTGGCTAAAAACAGGGGCATTGTCATTTGCATCCAGCACGGTTACGTGTATAGCTACAGTGCCTGATCTCGGTGGTATCCCGCCATCAATAGCTGATAGAACTAACGTCAGCTCCTGCTGTTGCTCACGATCAAGCTCTTTATTCAATATTAACTCGCTGTACTTGCCTCCAATACTATTGCTCTGAACACTTAATGTAAAATGGTTGTTACGTTGTAAAGCATAGCTCTCCACTGCATTCTGTCCGATGTCCGCATCGTGCGCCTCCTCCAATAAGAATCGAGCGCCTTTGTCGGCCGATTCTGCAATTTCTAACTCAATCACTTCCTTTTTAAAATGAGGGGAGTTGTCGTTTACGTCTTGAACATGAAGACTGACACGATGCAATTCCAAAGGGTTTTCCAGCACAAGCTCTTGTTTCAAAACACACGAAGCCTTCTTTCCACAAAGACCATCTCGGTCAATCCTCTCGGCTACGATTAAATCTCCAGTTTTGATGTTGACATTGCTGTAACGTTTCCGATTACTTTCTGCATCAATGCGGGCATTCCGAGCTGACAACATATTCACTGTAAGTCCAAGATCCTTACCTATATTCCCAATCACGGATCCCTGTTTCATTTCCTCTTGAATGGAATAGCTGACATCCCCATCGGTAGCGCGAGTCAAAAGGACAAGAACGGTGAACAGTAGTTGAATCTGAGAAAAACCTTTGTACTCCATTCTGTAATGAAACAAATTAAATAATACTATATATCTTACAGTGCAACGGAAGACCGGTTACTGTATTTGATCAGTATTTCCCTAGGTATATCCACAAGGAATAACGAAACGTCAAAGCGCAGACACCTCTTCGGTCACTACGACACAAAGACAAGCACCCTGGGTGGATACACCAAAAGCTCGTGCAGTAGCTAGCAAACAGCGACACTATGAGATGAATTTAGTTCATTGCAGATCAAATGAGCATTTTAACACAAGTTCAGATGTAGATAATAAAATTGGACATTTAAACGACGGAAGGAAACATTTGATGCTTGAAGGCTTGATTGGGAAAAGAAGAAAACGTATTTGGGCATAATAACTTTACAGTTCAGATATACAGTGCTTTAAAGTATATTAAGGTTGATCAAGAGTAATTGCTTTAGCCAATCCTATTCTGGTAGAGTATTGGATACATATTTTTTAAAAAGGCACCTCAGAATAAGACTACTGTGTCCACTAACTGAAGAAATACGTGGAAAGAGTACCACAGGACCGTCCACAGTCTACATTAACGTCATAATACAAAATTGATGATCAACACATTTCAAAAACTTCATATTTGTGTTAATGGTTATTCTAGCTATAAGTCGTTTTGGATTGTTTTAAAAAACTATAAATTACCATACACAAAAACGTTTATGATATAGTACAGACTTCAAATGGCCTATCTATATTTCTTCTCGACAAACTAAGGTAAATGATGAAGTGCTGTCTTCCGGAAAAATGACAAAACCTTACTTCACAGATTAACACATTTTTTCAACCTTAATTTCAAATTTCAAAAAAGAATATGAAAGACATTTGGTCTAATTTATTTTACCTGAGGAGAATCTGTTTCATCACATGGTCCGAATGGATCTTGAGAGGACGTCTTTCGTAAAGTCATATCAGCAGGAAAGGTGCCATCATTGTAAGATCTCACAAATTTAAAGTCACTGGTGCGCGATCCCGTAGTCAAATACGCGTCGTAATTATAAGCGCTGCGGACGCTGCGCAAAGTTCCAGTGCCATCCACGTCAGCGTAATTTGGTGGGAGATAAGCGCTGGGAATGGCTACAGCACCGTCAAACAAAAGTCTAGGCTTTCTCCTGTTGCAAAACTTCACAGCCAAAATGATAATGATAAAAGTCAGGAAGAAGGTAGAAACAGACACCAGCGCAATGATCAAATAGGTGGTTAGTTTAGATCCTGAGTCTTGAGACGCGTCTTTCAGTTCGGGGATCTCCGCTAAATTATCTGAAATAAGTAAATACACTGTGCACGTTGCTGATAGAGGGGGCTGACCGTTGTCCTTCACGGAGACAATCAGGTTTTGTTTCATCCCATCATTTTCAGAAATATCTCTCTGCGTCCTGATCTCTCCACTGTGGGTACCGATGGTGAAAAGTCCTGCATCAGTAGCTTTAACGATGTGATAAGAAAGCCACGCGTTCTGCCCTGAGTCTGCGTCCACGGCAATAACCTTGGAGACCAGAGAGTTCGCCTGCACAGCTTTGGGCACCATCTCAGTCATTAGAGAATTTCCCTCAGGAGCTGGGTAGAGTATCTGCGGTGTGTTATCGTTCTCATCTGCGATCATGACGCTCACAGTAACATTGCTACTAAGCGGAGGAGACCCGTTATCTCGGGCAATGACTTGGACCTTGAAAGTTTTCAACTTCTCGTAATCAAATGACCTTACAGCTTGAATGGCACCTGTATCTCCATTAATAGATAGCAGAGAGGACACTGGAGTGCCGTCTACATGGCCAGGACATAGTGCGTAATTCACGGTGCCATTCTGTCTCCAGTCCGGATCAGTGGCCAACACGGAGCATATAGGAGAACCTGGTTTGTTATTTTCTGTAATATGCGCACTATATGATTGTTGCAGGAAAACAGGCGGATTGTCGTTAACATCAGCCACCGTTAAGTGGACTGTTTTCGAGGATGACAGAGACGGAGTACCTTCATCAGTAGCAGTGATGGTGATGTTATAATCAAATATCACTTCACGGTCTAGTTCACCGGTGGTCACAAGGGAATAATATTTTTTAATAGATGGGACAAGTTTAAATGGCATATTTGACTCAATGACGCAGCGGACCTCTCCGTTACTCTCGGAATCTCTATCTTGCACATTAATGATGCCAATTTCTGTGCCGGGCGGTGCGTTCTCGGGAATATGGCTATTCAGTGATTTCAGAAATATTTCTGGTGTGTTATCATTCACATCTGTAAGCTCAATAATTACTTTTGTGCCCGTGGACAGGCCAAATCCATCTTTCCCTTCAACACGCATCTCATAAATAGATTCTTCTTCAAAATCTATTGGTCCACTAACTGTAATATCACCAGTATTAGAATCCAGTGTGAACGCAGTTTTCGCCAAAGAAGATGCTCGACTGAACTCATACGTCACTTCTCCATTGATTCCTTCATCTAAATCAGATGCACTAACTTTTATTACTAATGTACCTATTGGTGAGTTCTCAGGCAGAGTAGCTCGGTACACCTCCTCGGTAAACACTGGAGCATTGTCATTCGCATCCAGTACAGTGACGTGTATCTGCACACTGCCTGATCTCGGTGGAATGCCACCATCAATGGCAGTGAGAATTAAAGTTAGCTCCTGCTGTCTCTCACGGTCTAGCTCTTTATCCAAAACTAATTCAAGATTCTTCCCCCCATCATTGTTTGGAGAAACAGCCAATATGAAATAATCATTCCTTTCTAACATATAATTCTGCACCGCATTTTGTCCTATATCTGCATCGTGTGCCTCAGTCATGCGAAAACGCGCACCCTTATCTGCAGATTCCCTGATCTCTAATTTAATAATGTCTTTGGGAAAGACCGGTAAGTTGTCGTTGATATCCTGAATATGCAGCGTCATTTTATGAAGCTCCAAAGGATTTTCTAGCACCAGCTCGAATTTCAAAACACATGAGAGTTTTTCCCTGCAGAGGTTCTCTCTGTCCATCATTTCGGCGACGGTCAAATCTCCAGTACCCACATTGATATTGCAGAAACGTTTGCGATTACCTTCAGCGTCAATTCGAGCCTTCCTAGCAGATAATTCCTTCACATTCAGACCAAGATCTTTTCCAATATTTCCGATAACATATCCTCGTTTCATCTCCTCCAGCACAGAATAGCTCACGTCTCCCTTCACATCGTAGACCATGACAAGCGGGCAAAGGAAGAGCGTGAGGCAAGCCGCCGGTAATCCTTTGTTCAGCATCTTCTTTTGAAATATCCAATACAATGAGGAATAAATTCAATATCTACAGCAAATAACCACATAAAACACAAACAAGTCCTAACAGCTGAAAGAAGGGAGCGACCCACTACCGGTATAGCATAATCCACACCATTGTTTCACCGTTTTCACTGTTACGTGTTCGCGTCACTACAGGGAGGAGAGATGTATTTTACGTGAATTTGCTTTTTAACTTACATGGTCAACAGCGACACTACCAGTATTTATAAGAAACTGCAATTCTAAGACATCCAAAAACAAAACAACTACAGTAACATGAGTAGAAACATCCATGTAACTAAGACAAACACACACTCCTCTTGGGACAAACCTAACAACCATCTGAGATAGGCCTATATGACTCGTTTCGGATTAATATCATTGGAAGATATTCAAATTAAAGGACAAGTGCTCAAACCAGAACACAGAACACACTTATCCAGACAAAGCAAATATTCTAATACTATACACATCACAAACGTATTTACAAATTAATTCTAAAAGTCAAAAGTTGCCTAGTCCAGAAGAATCCAGTATGCTTGCAATTCAGATGTAGTGATCTCAAGAGGACCAACAATATCGACCTCAAAACTGGAGAGTAATAACAAGAGTGATAAGGCAAAACAATTGAGAAAGTTGCTGTGTATTTAAGCTTAGCACTAGCTGTGCACCACAAAGAAAACACCACATATCACTTTCCCACATCTGCATGTCACATCTTTCATTTGTAGAGTAAACAGAAACTGTAAAATGTTAGTGTTTTTAGATGTTATGAGACATTGGGGGGGGGGGGGGGGGGTCTATTATTGAGTCACGTCATGTACAATGAAAACAAGCGAGGGATATTGTTTTATATTACCTGGGAAGAATCTGTTTCATCACAAGGTCCGAACGGATCTTGAGAGGACGTCTTTCGTAAAGTCATATCAGCAGGAAGGGTGCCATCATTGTAGGATCTCACAAATTTAAAGTCACTGGTGCGCGATCCCGTGGTCAAATACGCGTCATAGTTATAAGCGCTGCGGACGCTGCGCAAAGTTCCAGTGCCATCCACGTCTGCGTAATTTGGTGGGAGATAAGCGCTTGGAATGGCCACAGCACCATCAAACAAAAGTCTAGGCTTTCTCCTGTGGCAAAACTTCACAGCCAAAAGTATAATGATAAAAGTCAGGAAGAAGGTAGAAACAGACACCAGCGCAATGATCAAATAGGTGGTTAGTTTAGATCCAGAATCCTGAGACGCGTCTTTAAGCTCGGGGATCTCCGCTAAATTATCTGAAATAAGTAAATACACTGTGCACGTTGCTGATAGAGGGGGCTGACCGTTGTCCTTCACGGAGACAATGAGGTTCTGTTTCATCCCATCATTTTCAGAAATATCTCTCTGCGTCCTGATCTCTCCACTGTGAGTGCCGATGGTGAAAAGTCCTGGATCAGTAGCTTTAACGATGTGATAAGAAAGCCACGCGTTTTGTCCTGAGTCCGCGTCCACGGCAATGACCTTGGAGACCAGAGAGTTCGCCTGCACAGCTTTGGGCACCATCTCGGTCATCAGAGAATTTCCCTCAGGAGCTGGGTATAGTATCTGCGGTGTATTATCGTTCTCATCTGCGATCATGACGCTCACAGTAACATTGCTATTTAGCGGAGGAGACCCGTTATCTCGGGCAATGACTTGGACCTTGAAACTTTTAAACTTCTCGTAATCAAATGACCTTAGTGCGATAATAGCACCTGTATCTCCATTAATAGATAGCAGAGAGGACACTGGAGTGTCGTCTACATCGCCAGGATATAGTGCGTAATTCACTGTGCCATTCTGTCTCCAGTCTGGGTCTGTGGCAGACAGGGAGCATATAGGGAGACCTGGTTTGTTATTTTCTGTAATATGCGCTTTGTATGATTGTTGCAGGAAAACAGGCGGATTGTCGTTAACATCAGCCACCGTCAACTGCACTATTTTCGATGATGTAAGTGACGGAGTGCCTTCATCAGTAGCAGTGATGGTGATATTATAATCGCATTGCGCCTCACGGTCTAGTTCCCCCGTGGTCACAAGGGAATAGTATTTGTTAATAGATGGGACAAGTTTGAAGGGCACATTTGACCCAATGACGCAGCGGACTTCTCCGTTACTCTCAGAATCTCTATCTCGAACATTAATGATGCCAATTTCTGTGCCGGGCGGTGTGTTCTCGGGAATGTGGCTATTCAGTGATTTCAGAAATATTTCTGGTGTGTTATCGTTCACATCTGTAAGTTCAATAATGACTTTTGTGTCTGAGGAAAGGCCAAATCCATCTTTCGCTTCAACTTGTATCTCATACATGGATTCTTCTTCAAAATCTATCTGTCCACTTACTGTCATTTCACCAGTGTTAAAATCCAATATGAAAGCTTGCTTTGCTAATGAAGACGCTCGGCTGAACTCATACGTCACTTCTCCATTTATTCCTTCATCTAAATCAGTTGCACTAACTTTTAACACTAATGTGCCTACTGGTGAGTTCTCAGGCAGAGTAGCTCGGTACACCTCCTCGGTAAACACTGGAGCATTGTCATTCGCATCCAGTACAGTGACGTGTATCTGTGCACTGCCTGATCTCGGTGGAATACCACCATCGATGGCAGTGAGAATTAAAGTGACCTCTTGCTGTTGCTCACGATCAAGCTTCTTGTCTAAAACCAACTCAAGATTCTTCCTACCGTCTTTATTTGAAGAGACGGCCAACACAAAATGTTCATTCCTTTCCAACATATAGTTCTGTACCGCATTTTGCCCAATATCTGCATCGTGTGCCTCGCTCATGCGAAAACGTGCTCCTTTTTCTGCAGATTCGCGTATCTCCAATTTAATAATCTCTTTGGGGAAGCTTGGTGAATTGTCGTTGATATCTTGAACATGCAGTGACATTTTATGAAGTTCCAATGGATTTTCTAAAACTAGCTCAAATTTCAAAACGCATGAGAGTTTTTCCCTGCAGAGGCTCTCCCTGTCCATAATTTCGGCGACAATCAGTTCTCCACTAGCAAAATTAATATTGCAGAAACGTTTGAGATTACCTTCAGCGTCAATGCGAGACTTCCTAGCAGATAATTCCTTCACATTCAGTCCAAGATCATTTCCAATATTTCCGATAACATATCCTCGTTTCATTCCCTCCAGTACAGAATAGCTCACGTCTCCCTTCACACCGTGCACCATGACAAGCAGGCAAAGAAAGAACATGAGGTAAGGCAACGGTAATCCTTTGTTCAGCATCTTCTTTTGAAATATCCAGTAAAATGACGAATGAATTCAACACATTCAGAAAATAACCAGTAAAGCACAAATACGTCGTAACAGCTGGAAGAAAGAAGACAAACACTACCGGCATAGCATAATCTACACCATTGTTTCGCCGTTTTTACTGTTACGTGTATGCGTCACTACTGGGAGGAGAGGTGTATTTTACGCGAATTTGGTTTTCAACTTACATGGTCAACAGCGACACTTTCAGTATTTATAAGAAACTGCAATCCTAAGACATCCAAAAATCGAAATGCCGTAGTGTGTTTTTTTCCAGGGAAGACAATGGGTAGCCATATCAACCAAGACAAAAACACACCCCTAGGACAAACTTAAAACTCATCCGAGTTCCGTGACTCGTCTTTGATTCATAGCATTGGAAAATATCCAAGTATTTAAGTCAAAGGACAGGTGCTCAAACCAGCAAAAACACAGATCCAGACAGATTAGTCAATCAGCAACTATACGAAGCACTGTTGCATTTGCAAGTGAATTGTAGAAGTCAAGCGGTGTGTAAAGTAATGCAAAAGAATGCAGTGGCTATAATTCAGTTGTAGTAACCTCAAGAAACCAGGTCAAACTCATAACGGGAGTGATAAGGCACAACTATAGTGGAAGTTGATGTAGGCACTACATTTTGACAACACAAAAGACACAACATGGTACTTTCCAATATCTGTAAGTGACATCTTTTAAATGGAGAATTAAGACAAACTGTAAAATGTGAGTGATATTAGTTGATATCACATATGTGATGTCAGTGAGGCATTGGTGGGAAGGGGGTCAAGTCTTAAGTCACGTCATGCATAATTTAAACAAGTTAGGGATATTATTTTTGTTTTACCTGGGAAGAATCTGTTTTATCACAAGGTCCGAACGGATCTTGAGAGGATGTTTTTCGTAGAGTCATATCAGCAGGAAGGGTGCCATCATTGTAGGATCTCACAAATTTAAAGTCACTGGTGCGCGATCCTGTGGTCAAATACGCGTCGTAATTATAAGCGCTGCGGACGCTGCGGAGTGTTCCAGTGCCATCCACGTCTGCGTAATTTGGAGGGAGATAAGCGCTGGGAATGGCGACAGCACCGTCAAACAAAAGTCTAGGCTTTCTCCTGTGGCAAAACTTCACAGCCAAAATAATAATGATAAAAGTCAGGAAGAAGGTAGTAACAGACACCAGCGCGATAATCAAATAAGTGGTTAGTTTAGATCCAGAGTCTTGAGACGCGTCTTTCAGCTCGGGGATCTCCGCTAAATTATCTGAAATAAGTAAATACACTGTGCACGTTGCTGATAGAGGGGGCTGACCGTTGTCCTTCACTGAGACAATCAGGTTCTGTTTCATGCCATCATTTTCAGAAATGTCTCTCTGCGTCCTGATCTCGCCACTGTGGGTGCCGATGGTGAAAAGTCCTGGATCAGTAGCTTTAACGATGTGATAAGAAAGCCACGCGTTCTGCCCCGAGTCCGCGTCCACGGCAATAACCTTGGAGACCAGAGAGTTCCCCTGAACAGCTTTGGGCACCATCTCAGTCATTAGAGAATTTCCCTCAGGAGTTGGGTATAGTATCTGCGGTGTGTTATCGTTCTCATCTGCTATCATTACGCTGACAGTGACATTACTACTGAGCGGAGGGGATCCGTTATCTCGTGCAATGACTTGGACCTTGAAACTTTTCAACTTCTCATAATCAAATGATCTTACAGCGAGAATGGCACCTGTGTCTCCATTAATAGTCAACAGAGAGGACATGGGAGTGCCGTCTATATCGCCAGGATATAGTGCGTAATTCACGGTGCCATTTTGTCTCCAGTCTGGGTCTGTGGCAGACAGGGAGCATATAGGGAGACCTGGTTTGTTATTTTCTGTAATATGCGCCCTATATGATTGTTGCAGGAAAACAGGCGGGTTGTCGTTAACATCAGCCACCGTTAAGTGGACTGTTTTCGAGGATGAAAGTGACGGAGCGCCTTCATCAGTAGCAGTGATGGTAATGTTGTAATCAGACAACACCTCACGGTCTAGTTCATCAGTGGTCACAAGGGAATAATATTTTTTAATAGATGGGACAAGTTTGAAGGGCACATTTGACCCAATGACGCAGCGGACCTCTCCGTTACTCTCAGAATCTCTGTCTTGCACATTAATGATGCCAATTTCTGAGCCAGGCGGTGCGTTCTCGGGAATATGGCTATTAAGTGATTTTAGAAATATTTCTGGTATGTTGTCATTAACATCTGTGAGCTCAATAATGACTTTTGTGTCTGATGACAGACCAAATCCATCTTTCCCTTCAACTTGTATCTCATATATGGATTCTTCCTCAAAATCTATGGGTCCACTGACTGTAATTTCACCAGTATTAGAATTCAGCGTAAACGCGTTTTTTGCCAAGGAAGATGCTCGGCTAAACTCATACGTCACTTCTCCATTTACTCCTTCGTCTAAATCAGTTGCACTAACTTTAGTCACTAATGTGCCCACTGGTGAATTCTCAGGCAGAGTTGCTCGGTACACCTCCTCGGTAAACACTGGAGCATTGTCATTTGCATCCAGTACAGTGACGTGTATCTGCACACTGCCTGATCTAGGTGGAATGCCTCCATCAATGGCAGTGAGAATTAAAGTTAGCTCCTGCTGCCGCTCACGATCAAGCTCTTTGTCCAAAACCAATTCAAGACTCTTCCTACCATCCTTATTTGAAGACACAGCCAAAGCAAAATGTTCATTCCTTTCTAGCACATAGTTCTGCACCGCGTTTTGTCCTATGTCTGCATCGTGTGCTTCACTCATTCGAAAACGCGCTCCCTTATCTGCCGATTCCCCGATCTCTAATTTAATCACGTCTTTGGGGAATACTGGTGAATTATCGTTTATATCTTGAATATGCAGCGTAATTTTGTGAAGCTCCAATGGATTTTCTAGCACCAGCTCAAATTTCAAAACGCATGAGAGTTTTTCCCTGCAGAGACTCTCTCTGTCAATCATTTCGGCGACAGTCAGTTCTCCACTAGCTAAATTAATATCGCAGAAACGTTTGCGATTACCTTCAGTGTCAATTCGAGCCTTCCTAGCAGATAATTCCTTCACATTCAGTCCAAGATCTTTCCCAATGTTTCCGATAACATATCCTCGTTTCATCTCCTCCAGCACAGAATAGCTCACGTCTCCCTTCACACCGTGCACCATGACAAGCAGGCAAAGGAAGAGCATGAGGCAAGCCGCCAGTAATCCTTTGTTCAGCATCTTCTTTTGAAACAACTAGTCAAATGATGAATTAATTCCAGAAAAAAATAGCTAATAATCACATATAGCACAAAGGAATCGTTCCAGCTGAGAGATATAGGCGATCACTTTCGACATAACATAATCCACATCATTGTTCCACCATTTTCAGTGCTCAGTGTCCGCGTCACTGAGGGCTGGGGGGCTGTGTCTCTGGTGAAATTGCCTTTCAACTTACATGGTCAACAGCGACACTTTCAGTATTTACAAGAAACTGCAATCCAAAACATTTCTAAACCAACATCTTCGTAGTCTGGTCATATACTGAAGTAAACGCCTACAGCCCCGATGCCAATGAATCCAAGACAAGAAGATGCTCCTAGTACAATCTATCAACTATCAGGAGACCTTAATTTATCTCTGATGCACATCCTTGGAGGACACATAGCAAGACAAAGGGTAACTGTTCGGACCAAAATAGACACTAAGCACACTTATAAAAAAAAAACATTATTCAAGATCTTTACATATTACATGTGGATCCACAAATGCATTCTAAAAGTAAAGTGTTCTGTGGAGTCACCTAAAAGCATGTGGTATAATTTTGTTGTAGAAACCACAAAAAACTAACTGGGGAATAATAGCTTGATTTGGCACATAACTTAAATAGGTGGCTTTGCATGTACAACCCAGTTTCCACAAAAAGTTGGAACGTTGTGTGAAATGTAAATAAAACAGAATGGGATGATCTGCAAATCTCTCAAACACATATTTAGTTGCAAAAGTGACATAGACAACATTTCAACTGTTGAAACTGACAAATCTGATTATTTCATGAAAATGATACACTGACTTTTAAAATGATGTCAGCAAAATGTCTCAAAAAAGGAGGCGACAAAAGCTGGATAAGAAGTGTAACGCAAAATAAATCACAGGTAGGAAAATTTAACAACTATTTAGGCTAACTGGCACCATGATTAGGTTTAAAAAGAGTATCCCAGAGACAGAGTCTTTCAGAAGTAATGGTGTGGCGCTATCTTTGTGGGCAAATAATGCAACAATAAATGAATGAATGCTCCTCAAAATGAAATTGCAAAAAAAAAATAGGATCTCATAATCTATAATACATCATATCATTAAAATCAGAGAATCCAGAGAAATCTTTGCAAACAAGGGACAGGTCTGAAAAACAATATTGGATGGCCCTGATCTAAGGAGCCTCAGATGGCACTGCATTAAAAACTGACCTGTTTCTACAAAGAAAGTCAGTGTATGGACTCAGGAAACCATTCAGTACCACTGTCTATGAAAACAGGTTTATACTACATCCACAAATGCTGGTTAAAATTCTACCATGCAAAGAAGAAACCCTATTAAGACATAACCCAGAAATGCCGCTGTCTTATCTGGGCCTGAGCTCGTTTAAGATGGACTGAGGCAAAGTGGAAAACTGCATGGTAGTTAGACTACTCAAAATGTGTAATCACTTTTGAAAAACACCAGACTCCACATTATCAGGGCTACAGTGTAGAGACCATCCAACTTGTTATTAAAAAGGAAACATCTATAATGGTGTTGGGGGTGCATTAGTGCCTATTGCATGGGCAGCTTGCGCATCTGGAAAGGCTAAATTAATGCGAAATTATTTATTTTTGAGCAACCTATGCCATCATCCAGACAAGAACTTTTTCAAGAAAGACCTTGAATATTTCAGAAAAACCATACCAAACTGCATTCTGCATTACAATAGTATGGCTCCATAGTAGAAGAGTCTGGGAACCAAACTAGCCAACCAGCAGTCCAGACCTGTCACATAGGGTGTACCAAAGAATGAAAAACACAATAAAGGAGATACTGTTGAGCGGCTTCAGTCCTGCAATGGGCCAACATTTCATTCTCAAACCTTCAGCAACATGTCAACATTTTGAGACATGTTGCTTCATCAAAATGAACATATATTTTTCAAAAAACAATAACATTTCACTTGTAACTTTTCACACGCTCTATTGGTACATATTGGGAGAGAGAGAACGCGAGTGAGAGAGGGATCTATTCCTGAGTCACATTATGCAAAGTGGACAGAATGCCAGTATTTCATTTTACCTGAGAGGAATCTGTGTCATCACATGGTCCAAACGGGTCTTGTGAAGTCGTCTTTTGGAGTGTCATATCGGCGGGAAGAGTACCATCATTGTAAGATCTCACAAATTTAAAGTCACTGGTGCGCGATCCCGTGGTCAAATACGCGTCGTAATTATAAGCGCTGCGGACGCTGCGGAGTGTTCCAGTGCCGTCCACGTCTGCGTAATTTGGAGGTAGATAAGCGCTGGGAATGGCGACAGCACCATCAAACAAAAGTCTAGGCTTTCTCCTGTGGCAAAACTTCACAGCCAGGATAATAATAATAAAAGTCAGGAAGAAGGTGGAAACAGACACCAGCGCAATAATCAAATAAGTGGTTAGTTTAGATCCAGTATCCTGAGACGCGTCTTTCAGCTCGGGTATCTCCGCTAAATTATCTGAAATAAGTAAAAACACTGTGCACGTTGCTGATAGAGGGGGCTGACCGTTATCCTTCACGGACACAATCAGGTTCTGTGTCATGCCATCGTTTTCAGAAATGTCTCTCTGCGTCCTGATCTCTCCACTGTGGGTACCGATGGTGAAAAGTCCTGCATCAGTAGCTTTAACGATGTGATAAGAAAGCCACGCGTTCTGTCCTGAATCTGCGTCCACGGCAATAACCTTGGAGACCAGAGAGTTCGCCTGCACAGCTTTGGGCACCATCTCAGTCATTAGAGAATTTCCCCCAGGAGCTGGGTACAGTATCTGCGGTGTGTTATCGTTCTCATCTGCGATCAAGACGCTCACTGTAGCATTGCTACTGAGCGGAGGGGATCCGTTATCTCTGGCAATGACTTGGACCTTGAAACTTTTCAACTTCTCGTAATCAAATGACCTGCCTGCGAGAATGGCACCTGTATCTCCATTAATAGATAGCAGAGAGGACACTGGAGTGCCGTCTACATCGCCAGGATATAGTGCGTAATTCACTGTGCCATTCTGTCTCCAGTCTGGGTCTGTGGCAGATACGGAACATATAGGGGAACCTGGTTTGTTATTTTCTGTAATATGCGCTCTGTACGATTGTTGCCTAAAATAAGGTGGATTGTCGTTAATATCAGCCACCATTAAATACACTATTTTAGATGATGACAGCGATGGAGTGCCTTCATCAGTAGCAGTGATGGTGATGTTATAATCAGATTCCATCTCACGGTCCAATTCACTAGTGGTCACAAGGGAATAATATTTTTTAATAGATGGAACAAGTTTAAATGGCAAATTTGACCCAATGACGCAGCGGACTTCTCCGTTACTCTCAGAATCTCTATCTTGCACATTAATGATGCCGATTTCTGTGCCAGGCGGCGCGTTCTCGGGAATGTGGCCATTCAGTGATTTCAGAAATATTTCTGGGACATTATCGTTCACATCTGTAAGCTCAATAATAACTTTTGTGTCTGATGACAAACCAACTCCATCTTTTCCTTCCACCTGTATCTCATATGTAGATTCTTCTTCAAAGTCTATTGGTCCATTTACTTTAATTTCACCGGTTTTAGAATCCAGTACAAATGCCTGTTCTGCTAATGATGAAATTTGGCTAAATTCATACGTCACTTCTCCATTTATTCCTTCATCTAAATCAGTTGCACTAACTTTTATTACTAATGTGCCTATTGATGAGTTCTCAGGCAGAGTAGCTCGATACACCTCTTCAGTAAACACTGGAGCATTGTCATTCGCATCCAGTACAGTGACGTGTATCTGCACACTGCCTGATCTCGGCGGAATGCCACCATCAATGGCAGTGAGAATTAAAGTGACCTCTTGCTGTTGCTCACGGTCTAGCTCTTTGTCCAAAACTAATTCAAGATTCTTTCTACCGTCTTTGTTTGACGACACAGCCAGGATGAAATTTGCATTTCTTTCTAGCATATAGTTCTGCACCGTGTTCTGTCCTATGTCTGCATCGCGTGCCCCGCTCATGCGAAAACGCGCTCCTTTATATGCAGATTCTCTTATCTCTAATTTAATAGTCTCTTTAGGGAAGACTGGTGAATTATCGTTGATATCCTGGAGGTCAAGAGTAATTTTATGAAGTTCCAAGGGATTTTCTAGCACCAGCTCAAATTTCAAAATACATGCGAGCTTTTCTCGACAAAGGGCTTCCCTGTCCATTATTTCAGCCACTGTCAAATCCCCCGTACCAAGATTAATGTTGCAGAAACGTTTACGATTACCTTCAGCGTCAATTCGAGCCCTCCTCGCAGATAATTCTTTCACATTAAATCCGAGATATTTGCCAATATTACCGATAACATATCCTCGTTGCATTTCCTCCAACACAGAATAGCTCACATCTCCGTTAACACTATGCACCATGATGCATTGGGAAAGGATGAACAGCAGACCGGCCGCCGGTAATCCTTTGTTCGACATCTTGATTTGAGATGTTAAGTGGTCCAATAAATGGACGATGGGTGAATAATATAAAAAACACGGACGAACTTGAACAGCCACTAGATCCGAGGAAAACACCAAAAGCACATCATCAATCGCAACATTGTTTCTCAGCGTGCAGCGTCAAACATCCGGAAAGAAGTAGGGAGGAGTAAGGTATTTGATTTAAAGTCTCATTTCAACTTACATGGTCAACAGCGACACTGTCTGTACTTTGAAGAAACTGCAATTTAAAACATTTAGAAATCAAAATATTGAGTCCTGATATTGAATCAAAGTCCAAATATCTCACCTGGAATCACAACTAATCTAAAAACGATTGAGTTCCAGATTAATCTAAAAACACTTTGGACATATTTTTGCAGGGCACATGCCATTAACCAATGACACAACAAGTTTGGAAAGGAACAAAGTTGCTTGGATAGGTGAGGCGTGGACACGAGCAATGATCAAACATGTTTTGGATATTTGTTGCATGGTACACACAGTATCTGTCAGCTATCATTCACAGAAACAATATGATTGTTTTATATGTGAAAACTATAAAATAAGTTTTCTTGAAAAAATAAAAAAGACAATATAAAATGTAACCAACTGTTTCATATCATCCTTCACTTAAAATAAAATGTATTTATAAAATGGGGCTTTACCTGAGGCGAGCCTTCATTTTCATCAAAAGGTCCAAACGGCTCATCAGCCGTGGATGATTTTGGCAGTGTTTGCCCAGCCAGTAGTGTTCCATCATTGTAGGACCTGACGAACTTAAAGTCACTGGTTCGAGACCCCGTGGTGAGGTACGCGTCATAATTATAAGCGCTACGCAGTGTTCCCATTCCGTCCACTTCTGCGTAATTTGGAGGGAGATACGCACTTGGAATAGCCACGGCTCCGTCAAATAACAGTGTGGGCTTTCTCCGACGACACATTTTCACAGCGAAGGTGATAATGATGAAGGTGAGGAAGATGGTGGACACGGACACTAGCGCAATAATCAGATATGTGGTTAAACTGGAACCACCTTCATCAAAAGACATATCTTTCAGTTCTGGCACTTCAGCAAGATTGTCTGAGATAAATAAATTCAGAGTGCATGTGACAGACAGTGATGGCTGTCCATTGTCCTTTACAGACACAATTAAATTGTGTTTCAGGCTATCAGAATCAGAAATATCTCTCAGCGTCTTAATCTCTCCGCTGTGGACCCCGATTAAGAAAAGTCCTGGGTCCGTCGATTTGACGATGCTATAAGACAGCCACGCATTCTGTCCAGAATCTGCATCCACTGCGATAACTTTGGACACCAGGGATCCAGCGTGAGCAGCCCGGGGAAGCAACTCTGTCATGAACGAGGTGCCTTCTTGAGCTGGGTATAATATCTGCGGAGGGTTGTCATTCACGTCTGTTATAGAGACACTTACAGTTACATTGCTAGTGAGTGGAGGCGATCCGTTATCTCGGGCTAAAACGTGCGCTTTGAAGCTTTTGACCTGCTCATAATCGAACGACTTCACAGCGTGAATAACTCCTGTGTCCCCGTTAATGGATAATAAAGAAGACACCGGGAGACCATTAACTTCCCCGGGTAAAAGTGAGTACAGCACCGTGCCATTTTGTCTCCAGTCTGGGTCATTTGCCGTTACCGAACACAGAAAGGAGCCCTGCTTGTTGTTTTCAATCACATGGGCTCTGTAGAATGGCTCCGCAAAAGCAGGTGGGTTATCATTCACATCAGCTACTGATATATGCAGGGTTTTGTATGCGGACAAGGGAGGAGCACCTTCATCAGTAGCAGTTATAGTAATGTTATAATCAGATACACTTTCACGGTCTAATTCAGCGGTCGTCACCAACGAAAAGTAATTTTTAATTGATGGCACTAGTTTGAAAGGAATGTTTTGCTGGATGAAGCATCGGATTTTACGATTATCACCAGAGTCTCTGTCCTGGACATTTATTATGCCGACCTCGGTACCGGGTGCTACATTCTCTGGGACAGGAGTATTCAAAGACTTGAGTGATATTATGGGAGCATTGTCATTGATGTCAGTAATATCAATTAAAACTTTTGTGTCTGACGTTAATCCAAACACGTCCTTTGCCTTTACACGCATATCATACGTTGTCTCTTCTTCGTAATCTATCGTTCCTATCACCTTAATTTCCCCAGATTTTGAATCCAATGAGAATGTTTTTCTGGCCTTGTCAGATATGGGACCAAACTCATAAGTTATTTCTCCATTGAGACCCTCATCTGCATCGGTGGCATGCACTGTAACCGCGACAGTATCTAGAGGAGAATTTTCTGGTAAACTGGCTTTATAGAGCCCCTGCGTAAAGACTGGGGCGTTATCATTAGAATCCAGCACATTGATGTGTATGGCTACGGTACCTGATTTCGGAGGATTTCCACCATCCATGGCAGTGAGAACTAATGTCACCTCACTCTCCTGCTCACGGTCTAGCTCTTTGTCTAATACCAGTTCACCATACCTTATTCCATCGCTATTAGTCTTGACTGTTAATACAAAATGACTATTCCTTTCTAAACTATAGCTCTGGACCGAGTTTTGGCCTATATCAGCATCGTGAGCCTCGTCTACACGAAAGACCGCACCTTTATCGGCATGCTCACCTATTTCTAGCTTGATTGTTTTCTGAGGGAACACAGGCGAATTGTCATTAACATCTTGAATATTAAGCACAATGCGATGCAATTCTAGCGGATTCTCCAACATCAGTTCAACATTCATGGTACACGAAGGCTTTTGAGAACACAGCTCTTCGCGGTCTATCCGCTCAGCAATAATCAATTCACCAGTCCTGAGGTTAACATCAAAATATCGCGTAGCACTATTTTCGGTATCAATTCTAGCTTTACGGGAAGAAAATCTCTTCAATTCCAATCCAAGATCCTTGGCTATATTGGCAACCACGGAGCCTCGTTTCAATTCCTCTTGAATAGAATAACTCACGTCCCCCAAAACGCCGTGCGCCATGACAACAAAGAGACAAAGTGGAATCGACATCCGTGCCATAAAATCCCATTTACTGTCCATCTTTAGAGTATACGGTCACAACAGTTTGTAATCCAAAGTCAGTATGAGGTTCAGAAAAGACCATCCAAGTCACTGCGCAGACCAAATATTGCAGACAACGTATATGTTTAACATTTGTCGTAGTGATCGCGATTAACACTGCCCAACATAGCTCAGCCGTGTGAGGAGACACCGATTTCCTCGTCGGTAAACAGCGACGCTAAGAGTTCCTATTTGATACTACATGACAACATGTTTTTTACACATTCGGTGAGGCAGATTTCCAATACAGCCAACGGAGGAAAATGTACACGAAAATGTACAGCACAGACACCACTCCATGTTTATAAGTATGTCATTTTGGTTCGGACCTTTGTTTTACAACAAACAACTAAGAAAACGAATGCCAAGTCATGCCTATTGGAAATATCAACAGTAGCAGCAGGACTATCAATATAAAAGTTAAGTTACCTGGGGAAGACTTCTGCCATCATCGACCAGTCCGAAAAGCTCTTCTGCAGTAGATGAACTTTTTTTCAGTGTGTCGTCTGCGAGGAGCGTTCCATCATTGTAAGATCGTATGAATTTAAAGTCACTGGTTCTCGATCCGGTGGTGAGATATGCGTCGTAGTTATACGAGCTGCGAAGTGTCCCTGTGGCATCCACGTCTGCATAATTTGAAGGAAGATAAGCACTCGGAATGGCAACGGCTCCGTCAAACAACAGCCTGGGACTTCTCCGATTACAAAGTTTTACAGTCAAAGTGATGATGATGAAAGTTAAAAAGAAAGTTGAAACGGACACCAAAGCAATGATTAAATATGACGTGATCTTAGAACCGTTATCCTCGCTTGACATATCTCTCAGATCAGGAACTTCAGCCAGGTTATCGGAAATCAGTAAATACATTGTACAAGTGGCCGAAAGAGAAGGCTGTCCGTTATCTTTCACTGAAACAATCAGGTTCTGTTTCATAACATCCGACTCCAAAACATCTCTTTGCGTCCTAATCTCTCCACTGTGGACACCTATACTGAAAAGTCCAGGGTCAGTGGCCTTGACGATATTGTATGACAGCCAGGCATTCTGTCCAGAGTCTGCGTCCACTGCAATAACTTTGGACACGAGGGACCCCGCCTGCGCCGCTCTAGGCACCAGCTCGGTCATTAAAGAGCTTCCATCAGGAGATGGATATAGTATCTGCGGAGAATTGTCGTTCACATCCACTACATAGATACTCATAGTCACGTTACTGCTGAGTGGAGGAGACCCGTTATCTCTAGCAAGTACTTGGACTTTAAAGTCTTTATACTGCTCGTAGTCAAAAGATCTCACTGCATGAATAACACCAGTGTCTCCGTTAACAGAGAGTAAGGATGACACGGGGAAGCCATTCACCTCACCGGGCAAGAGTGAATAAAACACAGTACCGTTTTGTCTCCAGTCAGGATCTCTCGCTGTTACAGAGGACACTGAGGAACCTTGACTGTTATTTTCTGTCACATGGGCAATATAAACTTGCTTATCAAACACAGGTGGGTTATCATTCACGTCAGCGACAGACAACTGTACTGTTTTGGAGGAGGAGAGAGGTGGAGACCCCTCATCAGTAGCTGTTATTGAGATATTATAATCAGTTATTAATTCACGGTCTAGCTCGCCTGTAGTCAACAGCGAGAAGTAATTTTTAATTGATGGCACAAGTTTAAATGGGACATTTTGCTGGATGGAGCAGTGGATCTGTCGGTTACTCTCTGAATCTCTGTCCTGGACGTTTATGATGCCCACCTCCGTACCCGGTGGCGCGTTTTCTGGCACCGGATTATTCAAAGATTTGAGAAAAATAACAGGAGCATTGTCATTTACATCAACAATTTCTATTGATACTTTTGTATCAGATGTGAGCCCAGTTCCATCTTTTCCTTGAACACGAATTTCATATTTGGACTCCTCTTCATAATCTACCGGCCCTATTACCACTATCTCACCACTTTTCTGATTCAAAGAAAATAATTTCCTGGCCTTTTCAGAGATACGACTGAATTCATATGTCACATCACCATTTATTCCCGCATCTGCATCGGTCGCGCTTACTTTAATCACCACTGTACCCAGCGGGGAATTTTCAGGCAGCGAGGCTTTGTATAACCCCTGACTAAACACTGGGGCATTATCGTTGGCGTCTAGCACGGTGATATGTATGGTTACAGAACCTGATGTCGATGGATTACCGCCATCAACAGCAGTCAAAGCTAAAGTCATTTTGTCTTTCTCTTCACGGTCCAGCTCTTTGTCTAAAATCAACTCACTGTATTTTCCACCATCGTCATTTGTACGAACAGCCAGGACAAAATGCTCATTCTTCTCCAAGACGTAGTTTTGAACGGAATTCAGTCCCATATCCGCATCGTGAGCGTCGTCAACACGAAATGTTGCCCCTTTATCTGCATTTTCACTGATTTCAAGCTTAATCAATGCATTTGGAAATATAGGAGAATTATCATTGATGTCCTGTATTTCAACTACAATGCGATGCAATTCTAACGGATTCTCCAACATTAGCTCAATGTTAAGCACGCAAGAGAGCTTCTCAGAACACATCTCTTCTCTGTCCATTCGCTCAGCCACAGTCAACTCCCCAGTTCTTAGGTTAATATCCACATAACGTCTGCTATTACCTTCGGTGTCGATTCGAGCCTTGCGAGCGGCCAACCTTTTCAAATCAAGACCAACATCCCTGGCAACATTTCCAATCTCTGTCCCACGTTTCAGTTCCTCTGGAATGGAATAGCTTACGTCCCCATACGCCCTCTGAACAATGAAAATAAAAAGTCCAAGCCAAATGTATGTATAAACAACAGTCCGCTGGTATGTCATGATGAAATCAAAATGAAAGTTTGTTTTCGTCTCCAAGCAAATGAGATATATCCTATATCGCTCACTCCTTGTATTCCGTGAAGCCGTGTAATTTAAATCAGTAAAAATGCGACTTTGCTGTCTTAATGGCGGTGTAAAACAGTGCTGCAGGACAATGTGAATGTGGGTGGGGGTTTTACCCACTTCACCATAGATGAACAGCGACACTGTGAGTTTTTACCTGAACACTGCAATTAGACTAAGCTATGTGTTTAAAATTGAATGCCAGATAGGGAAAATGCCTAGGCCGCTAATGACACTGGAAACAAAATACGCACAGGCTGTCATAAGCATACATTTGAACACCACATAGAATATCAAAACACCGTCTGTATCCATAACATGGGAAAGGCTGTTATGATCATAAGCACAACTGTTTGCCCATTTGCATGACTTAAAACGCAACTACCAACCATGGAATCTTTATTACCTGTTGGAGAGCTTCAGGTTCCTCACATGGTCCAAACGGCTGATCAGCAGTAGAGGACTTTGTCAGAGTCTGGTCAGCAAGTAGAGTCCCATCATTGTAAGATCTGACAAATTTAAAATCGCTGGTGCGTGACCCAGTGGTGAGGTACGCGTCATAATTATAAGCACTGCGCAGCGTCATAGTACCATCCACATCTGCGTAATTTGGAGGCAGATACGCACTGGGAATGGCGACTGCTCCGTCGAATAGCAACCTGGGCTTTCTCCGGTGACAAAACTTTACAGCCAGGGTGATAATAATAAATGTAAAGAAAAACGTGCACACAGACACCAGTGCAATGATCAAATACGTGGTGAGCTTGGAACCATTATCCTCGTGAAACATATCCTTTAGTTCAGGTATTTCAGCTAAGTTGTCTGAAATGAGTAAATACATAGTGCACGTAACACTGAGAAAAGGTTGTCCGTTATCTTTCACTGCGACAATAAGGTTCTGTTTTATGGCATCCGATTCTGAAATGTCTCTCTGCGTCCTGATCTCTCCACTGTGGACACCGATTGTGAAAAGTCCAGGGTCGGTTGACTTCACGATATTATAGGAAAGCCATGCGTTCTGTCCTGAGTCTGCATCCACGGCGATAACTTTGGATACCAGAGAGCCAGCATGCGCAGCTCTTGGCACCAATTCAGTCATAAAAGAGTTATCTTCGGGAGCTGGGTATAGTATCTGGGGAGGGTTGTCATTCAGATCCATGATAGATATACTAACAGTCACGTTACTACTGAGGGGTGGTGAACCATTATCCCTGGCCAATACATTAACTTGAAAGCTTTTGAACAGCTCATAATCAAAAGACCGCACTGCCTGAATTACGCCAGTGTCTCCGTTAATTGACAGCAAAGATGACACTGGCAGGCCATTCACTTCAGTAGGTAAAAGAGAATATAATACAGTTCCGTTCTGTCTCCAGTCAGGATCACTTGCAGCCACTGAACATACAGAGGCGCCCTGTTTGTTATTTTCGGTTATATGGGCAATGTAGGACTTCTGCTGAAATAAAGGTGGATTGTCGTTTACATCCGCAACAGATAAATGTATTGTTTTGGAAGAGGAGAGAGGTGGAGATCCTTCATCAGTAGCGGTTATAGTAATATTATAATCGTTTATTAATTCGCGGTCAAGCTCGCCTGTTGTCACTAAAGAAAAGTAGTTTTTTACGGATGGTACAAGTTTGAAAGGGACGTTGTGTTGAATTGCACAACGGACTAGTCTATTGTTATCAGCATCACTGTCTTGAACATTTATAATTCCCACCTCAGTTCCCGGTGGCGCATTTTCGGGAACAGGGTTATTCAGAGACTTCAGAAATATTACAGGGGCATTATCATTCATATCAGTGATTTCTATAGTAACTTTACAGTCGGATGTTAGACCATATCCGTCCTTTGCCTGAATACGTATCTCATATTTAGACTCCTCCTCGTAATCTATTGGTCCAATGACCATGATTTCTCCTGTCTTCTTGTTTAAAGAAAATGCTTTTCTGGCTTTTTCCGATATGCGGATAAATTCATAGGTAACTTCTCCATTTGCTCCCGTGTCTGCATCTACAGCACTGACCGTTACCACGGTGGTACCTACGGGAGTATTCTCCGGTAAGGCTGCAGTATATAGCTCCTGACTGAAGACTGGGGCATTGTCATTCGCATCGAGTACAGTGACATGAATAGCTACAGTGCCGGATTTCGGTGGACTCCCACCATCGATGGCAGTAAGGGTCAGTTTTACCTCCTGCTGCTGTTCACGATCCAGTTCTTTATCTAGGACTAATTCACTGTATTTTACACCATCACTTTTAGTTCGAACAGCTAGAACAAAATAGTCATTCTTCTCTAGGGAGTAGCTCTGAACAGCATTGTGTCCTATGTCTGCATCGTGAGCCTCATCCACGCGAAACAGTGCGCCTTTAACAGCATTCTCGCTTATTTCTAATTTAAAAATGTCCTTTGGAAAAACTGGTGCATTATCGTTTACATCCTGAATAAGAATGTTTATGCGATGTAGCTCCAAAGGGCTCTCTAGCATTATATCTACAGCAAGCATACATGAACTCCTGTCAGTGCATAACTCCTCTCTGTCGATTCGGTCGGCCACTATCAATTCCCCATTTCTGAGATTAATGTCACAATAACGTTTGCGGTTACCTTCATTGTCTATACGCGCCTTGCGAGCAGTTAGACTTTTGATATCAAGTCCAAGATCCTTGACAAGATTTCCAATTACCGACCCCCTTTTCGTTTCCTCCGGAATGGAATAGCTCAAGTCTCCAGACACATCGTGCGCCATGAAGATAAAGAGAACAAGCCGCAGTATTTCCATGGCCACAACCCCGTCGACAACCAAATGAACACACAGTCTGAAAAGCAAGCTCCAATACGGCGTCAAAAAGTGAATACTCCAAATGACATTTGTATATCCATATATTTCGAGCAGCCAGAACACCAGGAAAAAGCAAGGAAAGGTAGACGTCTTGGCAGAACAAACAATGAAATGTAGCCTACAACGAGATAATGCAAGTGGGTGGAGAGTTCACAATTTCCCCCGTAGGTGAACAGCGACACTGTGAGTTTCTAGTTAACATTACATTTCCAAAAAAAACCCAAATACAATGTAAGACGAAAACCAACACAGCATGGAGTTGTTTACACGAATCATCAATTAAACATGGTCATGTAGTTAGACAGCCTGGTTTGTATTCCCCCCTTAATCCAGCACAAGTAGCCTACGACATGAGTGGCGCACATTTACACACGATTCAGGAAACATAAGTTGAAGTGAATTATGAGAGCGTGTGTTCAGAACGTGTTTTCAGAACTTTTTAGATTAGTTAATAAACATGCAATCTGTCTTGAGTCAAAATAGTGTCATATCTGCCGCTGACATTTGTAAGTATACCATTAGCCAAATAACTGATTGACTCGTTTTTGGTTATGTGTAACCGTACAAAATAATTAAAAATAAGCATTACCTGTGGACTTTCTGTTTCTTCACATGGCCCAAACAGCTCGTCTCCAAGTGAGTTTTTTCTCAACGTCTGATCTGCAAGCAGTGTCCCATCATTGTAAGAACTGACGAATTTAAAGTCACTGGTGCGCGATCCTGTGGTGAGGTATGCGTCATAATTATATCCACTGCGGAGCGTCATAGTTCCATCTACGTCTGCGTAATTCGGAGGCAGATAAGCGCTGGGAATCGCGACAGCTCCATCCAGTAACAGTCTGGGCTTTCTTCGACGACAACATCTCACGGACAAAGTAATGATGATGAAAGTCAAGAAGAAAGTAGAGACCGACACTAATGCGACAATCAAATACCAAGTCAGTTTTGAGTTGTCCTCATAAGATACGTCTTTAAGTTCAGGAACTTCAGCCAAGTTATCAGTAATGAGTAAATACACAATGCATGTCGCCGACAGAGAGGGTTGTCCGTTGTCTTTCACTGACACAACGAGGTTTTGTTTCAAGCCATCAGAATCTGAAATGTCCCTCTGCGTCCTGATCTCTCCACTATGAAGTCCAATTGTAAACAGTTTAGGATCCGAGGATTTAACAATGTGGTAAGAAAGCCAAGCGTTTTGGCCAGAGTCTGAATCAACAGCAATCACTTTGGAGACCAGCGAGCCTCCTTGTGTTGCCCTAGGCACCATCTCAGTCATAAGTGAATTTCCCTCTGGAGATGGATATAATATTTGTGGATGGTTGTCATTCTCATCTATTATAAATACATTCACAGTCACATTGCTGCTAAGAGGGGGTGATCCATTATCTCTCGCCACCACGTTCACTTTTAAACTCTTGAACTGTTCATAATCAAACGATCTTACAGAATGAATGATGCCTGTATCTCCATTGATAGATAAATATGTTGCTACTGCGGGACCATTGATATCATTCGCCACAAGTGAATAAGTGACAGTTCCGTTCTGTCGCCAGTCCGGATCTATTGCTTTTACTGTACAGATGGATAAACCTGGTTTGTTATTTTCAGATACATGGGCCCTATAAAACTGTTCCTCAAACGCAGGGGGGTTGTCGTTAACGTCAGCGACGGTTATCTGTATTTGTTTGACAGATGCCAGGGGAGGGGAGCCCTCGTCAGTGGCATGTATGGTGACATTGTACTCAGACATGAATTCACGGTCCAAACTGGCGGTGGTAACTATGGAGTAGTAATTCTGTATTGACGGTACAAGTTTAAATGGAACTGCTTGCTGGAGCGAGCAGCGGACTATGCGGTTGTTCTCTGAATCTCTGTCTTGTACATTAATTATGCCCACCTCTGTTCCTATTTCGGCGCTTTCAGTGATGGGAGTATTCAGGGATTTCAAATATATTACAGGGGCATTATCATTCACATCAGTCACTTCGATTTTTACTGTACAGTATGTTGTCAGCCCCGGCCCATCTTTAGCCTGAATTCGCAATTCATGAGTGGAGCTCTCCTCGTAATCTAAGGATCCAATCACCCTAATCTGTCCTGTTTTTTTATCTAAACCAAATAACGTTCTGTCTTCAGCAGACATGTGACCGAATGCATATGTTATTTCTCCATTTGCCCCCTCGTCTACATCAGTAGCACTCACTGACACTACAACAGTGTCTATGGGTGAATTTTCGGACAGATTAACGGTGTACACGTTTTGACTGAACACCGGAGCGTTATCATTAGCATCCAGCACTGTGATGTGTATGGCCACAGTACCCGATTTCGGTGGAGTCCCACCATCAATGGCGGTAAGAATCAGCGTCACCTCCTGCTGCTGCTCTCTGTCCAACTCTTTATCTAAAACCAACTCGCCATATTTTCCTCCTAAATTGTTTGCATGCACATTTAAAGCAAAATATTCATTGTTTTGTAAAGTGTAAGTCTGAACTGCGTTCTGGCCAATATCCGCATCGTGGGCTTCGTCAAGTAGGAAGGTGGCACCTTTATCAGCTGATTCTCTTATCTCCATTTTAATAGAATCCTCTTCGAACTGAGGAATGTTATCATTAACATCTTGTACATGGATATTGACTCGGTGTAATTCCAAAGGATTTTCTAACACCAGTTCTTGACTTAAAAGGCAAGATGCTTTCTTTCCACAAAGACCCTCTCTGTCCATTCTTTCGGCCACAACCAACTCACCAGTCTTCAAATTAATATCACAATAACGTTTATGCTTACTTTCAGTATCAATGCGAGCCTTCCGAAGATGCAGCTTATTTGTGTCGAGTCCTAGATCCTTCGCAATGTTCCCAATCACAGATCCGCGTTTCATCTCCTCCGGAATAGAATAGCTTACGTCTCCATAACCACAGTGCGCCATGACAAGGAAGACAAAGCAACGTAACATGAACTCCATAACAGAATATCTTCTGCGTCCCATGCTCTTCCAAAAACAAAGCCTGGTCTTCAGTGTGGCAAAAGTATTACTAAACGAGGCACACAATAAGTCACAATTTAAAGAGGTATTGCATTCTTAAGACGAAGCCAGCACTGCACCGATCAGCTATGAAAGGAGACATACGTATGTAGAGAGCTCATGCCACTCTAATGGTTGTGCTGGTCAACAGCGACACACAGAGTCGGTAAAAATGAACGATATATGACCTATAAAGGTTGAGTTTAGGTTTTTTGCAATATTGCTGCAATATTGAAGCAGCAGAATAACAAACCATTCCCCAACATAAATGTACGTTTTCCAACCTGAATATGTTTCAGACAATTCAATCAAGGGCTGAACGATGTGAACAAACGCCACTACAAAAGTGATACAAGCACGCACAAAATGAAATTCTTTATGTGCCCACACACAATCAAAAGGAGTGCCCAACACTACCACTTTCACGACCAGTTTCTTGTCATAAAAGCTATATCTAAATGCAACAAAATATGGCACAAGAAACAGATAGTAAACGCACATGTGATAAGAAAATAATTATTTATTTAGCTTACCGGAGAAGAAAGTTCAGCTTCATTTCCAGGTGTATTGTGGTGGTTAAAGGCAGGTGGAGACTCGTTCAATGTCAAGTCAGCAGGTAGTGTTCCTTCATTGTAAGAGTTGACAAATTTAAAGTCACTGGTGCGAGATCCCGTGGTGAGATAAGCGTCATAACTGTAACAGCTGCGCAGAGTTCCGGTGCCGTCCACGTCTGCGTAATTTGGAGGAAGATAGGCACTTGGAATGGCTACAGGCCCGTCAAATAACAGCCTTGGTTTTCTTCTGTTACAGAATCTCAAAGCAAGAGCGATGATGATGAAGGTGAGGAAGAAGGTGCTCACTGACACTAAAGCTATAATCAAGTAAAAAGTGAGTTTGGTGTCATTTCCCTCTAAAGACATGTCTTTAAACTCAGGAACTTCGGCCAAGTTATCTGATATGACTAAATAAACAGCACATTTAGCAGAAAGAGGTGGTTGTCCATTGTCTCTCACAGACACGACAAGGTTTTGTTTCATGCCATCAGTGACAGAGATGTCCCTCTGCGTCCTAATCTCGCCGCTGTGCTCACCAATAACAAACAGTCCAGGGTCAGTCGATTTGACAATGCTGTATGACAGCCACGCATTTTGCCCAGAGTCAGCGTCGACCGCTATTACTTTAGACACCAGCGAGCCTGCTTGGGCAGCTTTCGGTACCAGTTCAGTCATGAGAGAGTTTCTTTCGAGGGTTGGGTATAGTATTTGTGGGGAGTTGTCATTGTCATCCGTAATGAAGATGTTCACGGTGACGTTGCTGCTAAGTGGAGGGGACCCGTTGTCTCTTGCTACGACAGTAACTTTAAAGCTCTTAAACTGCTCGTAGTCGAATTGTCTTACTGCATGAATAACACCAGTGTCACCATTGATAGAGATAAAAGAAGAGACTGAGTGGCCATTGACCTCGCCAGGTACCAGAGAATAAAACACAGTGCCATTTTGTCTCCAGTCCGGGTCTTTAGCCAACACAGAACACAAGGATGAACCGGGTTTGTTGTTTTCGAGTATGCTGGCATGGTAATATTGTTTCTCGAATACAGGGGAGTTATCATTTACATCGCCTAATGATAACGAAAAAGTTTTGGACGAGAAGAGTGGAGGAGAGCCATCATCTGTTGCAGTTAGAGTAATATTATATTCTGGCTGAGCTTCACGATCCAACTCAGTTGTTGTCACTAGAGAAAAATGATTTTTGACAGATGGAACTAACTGTAGGGGTGCATGTTGGTCAATGGAGCACTTAATCTTGCCATTGGCTCTAGAGTCTTTATCTTGCACATAAATTATGCCAATTTCCGTGCCCGAAGGTATATTCTCAGGTACCGGGGAAAGTAATGATTTCATAACAATTAGTGGAGGATTGTCGTTCAGATCTTCAACTTCTACAACAACTTTACATGACGCAGCCTGGCCTGCACCATCTTTAGCTTTCACACGGAGCTCGAATGAAGATGACTCTTCGAAATCTATTGTGCCTTTCACTGTAATAACCCCTGTTGTCGGGTCTATGCTGAATAGATTTTCAGCATTGATTGAAAGATAGCTAAATTCATAAGTTACTTCTCCGTTTGCTCCTTCGTCTGCATCGCTGGCGCTAACTTGAACGACAATGGTATCTAAAGGGGAGTTTTCAAAAAGACTCACCTCATACACAGGCTGCGTAAACACAGGGACGTTGTCATTCGCATCGAGCACTTTCACATTTATAATCACAGAACCACTCCTCTTGGGAGACCCTCCATCATAAGCGGATAGAGTTAAAGAAAGATGGTCCTGTTTTTCTCGATCTAGCTCATTCTCAAGGACAATTTCACTGTACTTGCCTCGATCTGTGCTGCTATGAACAGCGAGTGAGAAATGTTCATTGTTCGAGAGAGTGTAGCCCTGCACAGAATTCACCCCTGTGTCTGCGTCATGTGCCTCGTCTATAGAAAACCGTGCTCCTTTGACTACCGACTCCTGTATCTCCAAATTAATTACATCGTTCCGGAACTTTGGAGTGTTGTCATTTATATCCTGTATGTCCAGTGTTATCCGGTGGAATTCTAATGGGTTTTCGAGAAATAAATCAAAATGCACGGCACAAGACGGTCTTTGGCCACACATTACCTCTCTGTCCATTCTTTCGTTCACAGTCAGCTCTCCAGTCCGCGAGTCAAACTCACAATAGCGTTTGCTACCTTCGAAATCCACTCTCGGTTTACGAGCAGAAAGCGATTTTGTGTCAATTCCCAAATCTTGTGTAATCTTCCCAACTACGGAGCCGCGTTGCATTTCCTCCGGAATGGAATATCGAACATCGCCTTTACAACCATGGAGGATAATGCAGACGAAGAGGACAAAGCCTGCCCACACTGACGGAGCTTTCACAGTCCACAGAAGTCTCATCTTTCAGATATCCCACTGACCAGTAAAACCAACTACAATGCCCGTCCAACTGCTAAAATGAGATTGATCCACGCATAGAGTAAGATTATGCGCGTTGAAATCAATTCCGGATGCCCTGTTAGATCAAGCTGCTTGTGTCAGGCTATACCTAAGGAGGGGCATATAGAACCCTTTCAAACTTGATAAACAGCGACACATTGTGTTTTCCTATTAAACTGCAAGACATGTTAAAATGCAACTATTTGCAGAAAATATATCAAATGAAAAAGTTTCATGAAAAGTGTAAAAACAACGGTGAATTTGCACGCTGTATCAGTTTAGCTCATTTCAGAACCATGGACAGCAACTGCGCCCTGCCGCGATTAATCTGGAGCTGTGGCTTCTCCTCTGTGGCGTCTCTGGCTGCGGCCCTCTGTACCCAGTGCGTGGACCAGCACTCATGGTTACGTAGACTTTCGATCATGATGTTTATTATGACCGCCGCGCAGCGAAGCGGCGGTCATATAGGTTTAGTCAGATTTTTTTTTTTTTTTTTTCGCACGCCCAAATTTCCGTCAATGAGTCCCGGGACACTGAAAGACCGGGGGCCACGAAACTTGGTGGGCATGTAACCCCACATGGATAGCATGGAACCATCGTTTTTCGTTTTGATCTGTAGCCCCCCCGCTGGACTGGACCCCCGAAAGGAGGGTAGGGCAGACACAGTTTTCTGTGAATATCTCGAGAACCGTAGGGTTTAGGAGGACCATTTTTTTTTTGTATGTTGATCTCATGGGGCCATGTCAACCCATTCCATAACCACTCATTTCATGTATAGCGCCACCTAGTTAAACACAAAAAAGTAAAAATGAGGTGTTGTAATTGAAGGTATCTGTGACCTAACATAGTCAAAACTGCACGAAATTGGAAGTGTATGATCATTATGACACCCTCTGTATGCACGCCAAATTTTGTGGAATTCCGTTCATGGGGGGCCACACAATAAATTAATTTATGTTACTATACACCAACTGGCCTGTAGGTGGCCGGAGACAGTTTTCTGTGAATATCTCGAGAACCGTAGGGCCTAGGAGGTCCACCTTTTTTATGTATGTTGGTCTTAACGGGGCATGTCAACCCATCCCATTACCACTTATTTCATGTATAGCGCCACCTAGTTAAAAATTAAAAAGCAAAAAATTAGGTGTTTTCATCACAATATCTCTGGCTGACAAGGTCAAAACTGCACAAAATTAAAAGTGTAGGATCATTATGACACCCTCCGAATGCATGCCAAGTTTTGTGTACTTTAGTTCATGGGGGGCCTTACAATAAAATAATTTATGTGTACATTTAGTGACGTACACCAACAATGATTCCCGGGACACTGAAAGACCGGGGTACACAAAACTTGGTGGGCATGTAACCCCACATGGTTAGCATGGAACCGTCGTTTTTCGTTTTGATCTGTAGCCCCCCCGCTGGACTGGACCCCCGAAAGGAGGGTAGGGCAGACACAGTTCTCTGTGAATATCTTGAGAACTGTAGGGACTAGGATGACCATTTTTTTCCGTATGTTTGCCTCCAGGGGTCATGTTAACCCATTTCATGTACACACATGTGCACAAACAGATACACACACACACACATACATTCACAGTAATCATACGTATGACACATACTCACACAGTAGACATATGTACGCTTGCACAGGCACATACGCAGGCACACACACAAGCGCACGCACACGCACGCACGCACACGCACACACACACACACACACACACAACATAAACATGAACATGCACACATGCACACATGCACACAATTCAAGAATTTCTCAGAATTATGAACAGGCAAGATGGAGGTGGGGTTGTATAAAATGAATTTTACATGTGAAATCTATGAACTAATCATGTTTTGGTACTTGTTGTCTAGCAGATATCAGTGAGAATTGAGTACGTGTGAATAATGCAATTTAGTGAGACAGTTAGAATCATATAGGCCTTTCAGCGTGATTTATTTTTGTGGAAAAAATGTGCTGGACTGGGCGGCGGTCATATTTTGTTAACTTACAGTTTGTGAAGTTGATGCTTAGGTGATTAGAATACTACTTGATTTAAATGCTAAGTCACGTGGATGACTTTGCCTTATTATTCCAGTAAAATATGTGCAAATGTATTGACATATATGAATACATTTATGTTCATATGAATGTACACTAGTCCTTCCAGAGTTAAAATACCAATGTATGTCCGAATATAGTCTTTTTTGGGGTTTTTTAAATCCCCACAGTGTATTTTGTTTTTGTCTTATGGTATATTTGTACCATTACAAATTGTCTACATTAGCAATTATCTGTGTGAATCACTGCCGATATAATAGTACCAGATTCAAAATATCTTTGTCCAAGTCCAACAAGCCTCAAAAACAAAAAACGATGCCAAAATATTGACACCAGGAGCGCCACTGTACACATTTTTGACATATGAAAGAACGTAATACTGAGCCTCCATAAAACTAGATCAACCATTTCATGATTCACTATATACAGCAACATTTTCTGTTTATTGAAGAACAATGCAATTCATGTATTTTTTATGTACTTATAATAAATGGATTGAAATCAATTTTTCAGTCTAGAAATGCATTCAATATAAATATAAAGTTAGTTACAGTTACATTACATTTAGCAGACACTTTCTGACCAAAGTGACTTCAACTATATTACAATGGATTACATTATATAAAATCAACATGTATTCCAATTAATTAACATATAGAGGTTCATGTTTGAGTACTAGCAACATATTCATTGAAATACATTTATTTCTTTATGTTGACCAAAATTGCACTGCCTAATTCAGTGGAGGTAACCTACTACATTTTTAAGGGTCATTCTGTGTCAAAATCAGTCCAGCATAATGGTTGCAGCACAGTCTCATATTTTTGTAACTTTTCGTCTACATAATGTGTAGGTTCCAAAACTAACCTCTTGAAAAATAGTTTTGTTCTATTCCAATATTTTCATTTTTCGCTGTTGGATTTTTTTAATGACACTCTCAAAAATGCTTCATCTTGTTAGCCATGTTTGGGCATTAATATCTTAAGAAAGTAGTATTCCTAGCCTGACCAAATCCTTCAGGATGTATGGCAGACAAAGAAGCACAGTTAGCAGCTCGTACATCTGCACTGCATGCCCCCTGATTTTATATAAGGCCATAGATGCAGAACAAAATGCAAATTGAGTGATATTGAGGATAATGTATAATGTAATTTTTGTACCCACATGGCATTGATCAATGTTTTTGTGTGCAAATGCAATACTTCATTAATGTTGTGCCAATATGTTAGGTCTCCACAATATCTGAACATGAAACTACTAAGGATAAAACAAGGTGATTGGTCTAAAATGTTATGTGGGATAGCTAGTAGGAGCATGACAATGTATGTGGGAATAGCTTAATGTATGATCATTTAGTGTACAAGTGCCAATGGCTGGGTAGCTACATGTTTATGAGCACCAAAGGATGGTCAATCAATAAACACACCTGAGCAGAGGAAAGTGCACCTGTGCAAGACTGAACCATATAATGAATACAAAGAGTGGTGAAATATAAATCTGGTTTGAGCCGTCTTGAGGTATCGTGGGCCTTATTCAACTAAACACCGAAGGAAGGTGCCTACATGAAAACCCCAGTGTAATGCTAATGAAGGCTGCTCTGTTGGTGATGTTTTTGCCCACAAAGGTTGCATTGTTGGTGATTTTGTTTTTGATGTTAAATAGGCTCAGTTGTTGATTGGTTATTGTGGGAAATCCCCTTCATATAACACAAGAAATGTAACATCTCTCTGGTGTATATCTGAAATTTCCTAAACAAATGTAGAAACAATCCACGCATATGATGTCAAGTGGATAAAAATATTGAGGGTGCATGGCCCTTGGAGTCATCCTCCCCCCCACCAACCAGTGCTCCTGACAGGCAACAAAAAACATCATCATGGCACTAAACAGCACCCCTCCCCTCCAATCTAAACTATGACATTTGTCAATAACTTCTAAAGTGAATTTTTAAATAGCCCTTCAGGAAGATCCCTTTTTTAATTCATTGCAAACAGCAGGCAATGAGCAATCTTTTTAGAGGTCACCAATATCTGGAGGCTATACATATGTCAAAGGCTCCAGATAGCTATAGCTATGGCATCACGTTGAGTCTCAGACCGTCAAATGTCACACAATGTCACAAGCTGATAGAGGTATCAAACATGTGTAATTTTAATAATGTCAATGTTTATTCATGAGAATTATTTGATTGATTAATTCATAAAAAGATATTGTACATTTTGTACCTGAGTCACGGAGGATGTGGTTTCTGGTGTAACCTCATGTAGCTGCTTACATGCTCACATTGTTCAAGTGAAAGGCACTAGGCCTACTTCATCTGTCTGCAGGTTACCAGAGACTTTTTAATGAGGAGACACAGCACTCGAAAAATCCTCCATACAAATGCATGGGGATAGTTTGTAACGCCAATATGGCAGTTGTCTAGGCATATCACACCCCTTCTGCGGCAAAACGTCGACATGTGAATAGATTGAGCCAATCATGTGCTATATTGTGAATACATTGAGACAATAATGTTGTGTGTTGCGAAGACATGTGCCAATTATGTGTTGTGATCTCGCTGCTGGAGCCAGATTGGTGTCGTGAAGCCTTGCGCACGCGCATTTCTGCCGAAACGGATGCCCGATGAGTGCCCAAAAAGCGTTGTAATATGGCTGCCGAGTGGAGGGACTTGCCTAAAAGGACTTTGAGGTTACTCTAGGCTAAACGGTACTTATTGACATGGTCAGCCTTTAACAGTTAGTTTTCGATTAAAAAGAGGGTCTGATATTTAAACGTACTTCACTCAGGGGCGATTCTAGATCTAGAGCTTTGCTGGGGCACAGGCCCCCAACTCCCAGCCTACATTAAAAAAAATGTGCGCGCAATATGAAATAAATGGCTAGCCTACGGGTAGGCTACAAGCTTCAAAATCATAATTGTCACTGTCATACTGTAGGACCAGCACTCTCCCTCAATTGTTGTAGCAGCCACTATCCAGCAACATTCAAACACATAGGTATAAGTAGGCCTAAACTCACTGCATGAATTTAATAGGCTTTCTTACTAACACAAGGGAAGCTTATTTTTTTGTCAAAATTGAGATATACTTCCCTCCCAGGCAAGGGTCCTATAGTCATCCTGGCAATACTGCAGTTCTTTGTAGCTTAAATAGCCTACTAAAGCCTTCATACTGACTTGGTGATAATTTCCAAATGTAGCCTATAATCAGACTCTGATTCTGTGTAGATTATTATAGGGCCTATAATAATCTACACAGAATCAGAGTCTGATTATAGGCTACATTTGCAAATGCAGCAAACTTATTTAAGGTTGCCATTAAACCATATATCAAATCACAGCACTGGCTACCAACATAAATGTTAATGTTACCGTTAATGTGGGCAATTATCATACTTCCCTCATCCTCCTCATCTCTCCTCACTGTTCCTCTCCCTCTGCCTCTGTTCAGGAAGAATTTTCTAATGTCCATCTCTGAATAGTTTATCAGAAGGCTATGTTTAGTTTTACAGTAGGACAGCTTCACAAACAGTATACGCTACTTTTACAGGACTCTCTCTACAGTATACGTAAATCATTATTAATTCTCCGCATGTGTGCATGCAGCCTACGCATGGTGTGAGTGTGTGTGTGAGGGAGAGAGCACAAGCTGGTAAACTGTTGCTAAATTTAGGCTACAATGACTAAGCATTGAAAAACAGATGCTAATTATGTGGGCAACATTCTCTAACAGCGATCAACTTGTCATTTTTTTCTGTCAAACAAGCTGTGAATTTGTTGTAACATTAAAACAGGGGACGAATTATTCTGCGCTCAAAGTGATGTGATGAGCTCCAGCAGTTTCCACAATACAACGAAACACTCGGAAGAATCATGTGAACGATTTTCATTGGTTGTTGCGTTCAATCTTACCCAGCTACAGAGGTGCTATTTTCTGATTGGCTATTATGGCCCCTTTCTTTTTTATTTTTATTAGCTGGTAATTGACAGGCTCGACTCATGACTAAAGCACGCACGGAGATGCGCTCATGAATGCCGTTTCCAGCGAGAGCAGCGCTAGAATTTTACTGGGGCACTGGAGACTTTTACTAAGGCACGTGCCCCAGTGAATAAGGTCTAGTGACGCCCCTGACTTCACTATTGAATATTGTGGTTTCCAATTCCAACCATCAAATTGTGTGAGGAAATCACTGATTTTCCTGCCGTAGCAATAGGCTACTCCTCCTCATCTTTGGAGGAGTGAGGCAGCGGCACGCTGTGTGACATGGAGAGAACTGCAAGTGAATCCACCCTTCGACTTCGCACCAAGAGGATGCTCCAATCCGGAAGCAAAAGCGCAAGGACGAGCCGTCATGGTTTTAAAACTGGGTCCAAATCATCACAGTGAACACTTCAAACACGTTCTCTTGTGCCTACAACACAATTCAGTTTAAAGGAATACCATTGAGTTTAAAACAGACAGGCGAATTCGCTTCGATGGTGTGGATGATCATTCACACAATGCGACTCTATACTCTTTTGTTGATCTATAGCCTACTTTAATTTAGCCTCACGTTTCAAGACAGAGGCTTGCATGAATAGCAAAAATACGTTTTTAATTATAATTGCATCTTAAACAAGTCTCACCTCAACACAGGTGTGGCGAATAATCACGTTGTCCTCATTTGTCTGCCGTAGGCTACTCTCATGTGCGCCTCTGATGATGATGATGAAAAAGAAGAGGAGAGTCCAGACCCACCACTTGGTTTGAGGTCTGTTGACTTGTTTGTTATTCCGCTGCTCTTTCCCTTTTCCTCTTTTAATAAGAGTCACTGTTGCTTTCTCTCGTTCACCAATTAGCTATTCCAATGCTGATCATGTACGTAGGTTTATTTTTATCAGGTCCAAGAAAGTCCAAAGGTCTTGACCATATTCAAGTCGAGTGGCGAACTCTCTTCCAGCCACAATGGCCAACGACGCACGAAACATTCTAAACATTACTCAAAAAGCCAAACATCTTTATTATCTTCTTGTTCTGTAGACAGTTTGGAACTTCCATCAGCCTTTACAGCACAGCCCCGCTTGCACTGGTCGGGGGCGCTATAGGACAGTCTAAAAAATACATTTGTAGACTTCATCATCCAAAGACTTCTAGGGTAGATTAAGTGCAGTTTTCACAACACAACGGCCAGCAACTGTTCCTGTTACATATCTTAAGGTGACTGTCAAGAAGATAGCTGTATAGGGGCAACGATAACCGTTTATATCTACAGCGTGAAGTATTTTACACAGTAGCATCCTTTTCCTCCACGTTAAAAGCTGAACGAGGAATTTAAAAATGGACGACCGCTATAGCCTAATGCAATAGGTGCCAACAGTGTTTCGTCTTGGTCTAGTATGGGTTCAATGCATCAATAAGGTTATTAAACGCCTTACAACCCGTCGAAATCTTCTCCCTGAACATGTCTGTACAGCGTGCTTCTGTTTTGCTACGTAACACAATGCGTCTTCCCGCAGCGCATTATGGGAGCTGCGGTCTTTTAAAAATAAAGGCGTTGTCAGTTCTCCGATCTCAGAGCTCCGGGGGCTATGTAAAGTGTAAATACTCACCTCGTTTTATTTTGGCTCTAATGTCGCTTTAGCTATTAGCACAGTTTGTGGATTAGTTTAGAAATTGAAAGCAGGAATGAAACATGCTGGCTCAGTTCATGAATGGTGCACACGTACACATTAAATGAGTCAGAGTTCTCTGCATACAGGACACGGGGGAGGATTTAAAAGCCCTTTTTTCAGATCAAAGTAATCAGATGCTAATTGTATCTTGGCCGCACCAACAGCGTTGGGAGCAGAATAATGAAGAGCCAAGAGATTCTGTAGCACCAGGGTTCATCAGATATGCTATCCAATGAACCTCAGTCTCACAGGACTGAAGTATTTGTGCCTGCCAGATGGGTGTGCCTGCATTTCATCTGTTTCCCACACACGCACTACCGCCATCACAATGTTTTATTGTTTTTACCTTAAAACAATCTTCAAACTGCAATATTATGGGAGGCTATATTAGACATTTCACAACCCCATCTTTCTGCACTATGAGGCTACGTTTTTATTCATTTCACTCATTTTGTATTTATTGCACTCATATTTCCATTGATATAATAATTTCTTCCATTTTCAGTACTGTAAGTGGACCTGGCAAGAACACAGTTCAGAGGTCAGTGGTGTCTGGCAATTTAAAAAGGTCACTTGTCCGAATCCCATACAGTCCCTTGAAATTGTGAGCTGTACCCTCGGACAAGACACTTGATCTGTACTGTCGCAGTCAGTAAAACCAGCACCCAGCTGTAAAAATGGGTGCTGGTTTCGGCTAGGAGTTACCCTGGTGTCCCATCCCAAGGGAGTTGGTGATTCATCCACTTCACACCACAGAAACGGGGTGTAAGCACCAGGGCCTATTAGCGGTCACGTCCGGTTGACCTCCAGATAGAGAAGTCACATTTTCAAGTGTTTTTTGCATATTAATGGAGGCTCAACTTGAAATTGGTGGAGGTGTTTGAGATATGATGACTGTTTCTCGTGCCCTCTCACCCTTGTGTTCAACCCTAAGTGTAAGCTCACACAGGGAGACTTATTGTTCATGTGGAGGGTGCATCTGAAGTGCCATGTTCTTTGTAAAAAAGTGTACAGAAAAATTGTTCCCCATGTCACCATTTTTCTTTATTGTTTATTATGGTGTTGCCAAGCTGCTAGAACGCTGCCCAGGGGTGCACTTGAACAACAACTACTGGCTTTTAACGCATGCGCGCGCACACACACACACACACATACACATACACACACGCACACGCACACACACACACACACACACACACACACACATGCTTTGTTATACTCATTAACCATTATTCATGTGTGTGTGCGCAAGGGTGTGTGTGTGTGTTTTTGTGTGTTCCATTTGAGGGAAAGAGAGAGATAGAACATGAGTTGGCTGTATATCCTCTTAAGCGCCCTACCTGTTGTTTATTCTGGTCTTGTGTCTCATCTCGTCTCTGCAGGCCTGGCTTGGCGACAGCATCTGTGGCCGTCAGCGCTCTGATTTATGGCGGGCGGTAAATGTGCCGTCGCCACGTCTCTGGCTCCTGCCCGTTTGCCGGCTCAGCAGGAAGTCGCTCGCTCTCTGCTGAGTCACTCGGCGTGGAGGTGAGAGCGACCCTGGACGCTCCCGACCATAGCGTCCACCCCTGGCCCTCCTCCCTTGAACCTGTTCCCAGGACAGTGGCGGTACAAACTGCACCCGAGTGGTGCCAGAAAGACTCCAGACCCACACAGCTCGGTGACATCTGACCACCACCACCACTGCCGCCACCCAAACAAACAAACTAACAAACAAGACTCGGCCTGTACACAGTGATGGATGATGACAAGTGTTATGCAATAATTGATGAACGCAGTTTGTCAGTTTGAGTTTGAGATGCCCCGTCTCAGTGACACTTGATCAAAACACTGCCTCCTAACCAAAAAGTACTTCTCAGCAAAACACTGGAATACTTTTTGATGGATCTGAATGAATTATTTACTTTTGAGTCGGTTTGAGATGCCATTATTTAACCCCTTTTCTATCACTTCAATAGCTTCCAGTCAGTGTGTTGTAGATGCCCATTCCCATGAATGCAGACAGACGTAGTTGTGTTAGTGATGCAACTGAGGTTTAAATATGTTACTGATAGTCTTTTGCTGACTCATATTCACTACATAGAACAGGTACAGAGAACCCCCCCACCCCCACCCCTACCCTTTAACCCCACAGGCCTCTCCTATGCAGTCTCTGCATCCCACACATCACTCCTACTCTGGCTCTGTGCGCTCTGCCACAAAGCATCTCCATATTCATTAGCTGGGCCCTCTGCCTCCGCTCCTGTAGAACTATCGCTGCTGGCTAGAATCTCAGCCCATTTACTGTGTTTTGTTTATTTGGTTTAGTTCGGCCACAATGTTTGTTTACTCCCAGCTAAGCACTTAAAATGGAAGGTAATTGAGAAAGCACACAGTGCTGCGATCTCTAATAGGCACTTTGTGGACGAGTCCTCACGGACGTGGATCTGTTTGCGGGAACGAGGGGAGGGGGGAGGCACAGGAGTAACCGCAACGAGCCCATGGAGAGGGGGCGAGCTTCTAGCAGTTTCTATCTGGGACTGCAAGTCAGTGTGGCTGCAGTAGGCACTGCAGCTGCGGAGATGCGCTGTGTGTGCCTTTGAAGTTCAAGACTGTCAAATGTTCCGGGACTACACCCTTCCCTTCTCTCCCTTTTCAACTCCACCTCCACCTCTGATTGTCTTCATCTCTTAGTTGAGCCAGAGACATGTTGCCATGGAAACCTGTCCCATCCTTTTGGTAACTATAGTAACCTCTTCCTTGATCATAACGGTGTGTAAGCTGTTTGTGATTCACTTTCTGTCATATTTCTCTTTATTTTATTTTGAAAGTTGCAACCATGATGTAAACCTTTCCACTGTGCTATGTGGCATTTCTTAGAAACTAGTTTCATGTAACAGAGAGAGAGAGAGAGAGAGAGAGAGAGAGAGAGAGTCAGTGAACGGGAGAGAATCTGAGAAGTGGCAACATCTCAGCTGCTGTTCAAAGGCTTGTTGAGAGAACTGAGTACTGCATACACAGCAACCAAACACAAGCAAGAGGCTCCACAGAGATGAGAGGCAGAGAGTGCTGGAGCCCTAAAGACTGGCTGGTTAACACTCATCAGCCAGCCAGTGACGATGAAAGCCTCATTAGCAGAATAAATGAAAATTAGCATCAATAGCAGATGTCGTTTCAGATGATCAAGACTTCAGGGCACAATGACTGCTTCCAGAAATCCCTCAATGGCTTAATGATGGCTAATTATTATCATCATTCCCCCCCAAAAAAATGAAAAAGAAATAAAGAAAAAAAGAAAGAGAGGGAGAATTCAGTCTGGATCGATAGATGCGTGGATGGCCTGGGCTGTATCAGTGCCTCCCAGGCTTACTCATCATGTCTCTGCTGAGGCAATGTGACGGCGCCATGTCAGAGCAGAGACAGCAATTAATTCACTGAGACATGGGAGAGAAGAGAGAGAGAGAGAGATAAAGAAAGGAATGAATGAACGAGGGAGGGAAAGAAGGAAGAGAGAGGAAGCAGGAGAAGTAGAGGAACAATTTTACTAAGTACTGTATTTTGTGTGTGGCCAGGAGGTCCACACTACAGAGATAACTATGTTCCTTCTTCAAATCTGACAATCTGGTACTTTTGGCATGTGCTTTTACCAGTAACTAGTTTTGATATTGGTATCATCTTCATCGCATCATGGAATATGGGTTATGGTATATGGTGATATTGGCATCATCTTCATCGTATCATGGAATATGGTTTATGGTATATGGAATATGGGTTATGGTATATGGTGATATGAAGGACAGATAAACACACTTCTCATCCCCCTATGACCATTTAGTGTGACTGTCGGGAACAAGCAGTCTGCATAAAATAACGAATAACTTTTACACACTAGCCAAATATATCAATAAAATACTTTTAACAGTGTGAATTGTACCTTTGTTGGTGTTCTAATGTACACCACTTACTTTTCTGTGTATCAGAGCACACCTAGGGGAGTGGATACATTCTTGTGCTTAAAAAATGTCAATGTAGAGACTGTCAGTCACGTTCTTAAGAAAGAAAACTTTATTTATTTTTGTGATTTATAAACAAAACACAATACCACTTTATCCATTGAAATGAAATAAAAAAGAGAGATAAATGAACTTCACTACTTCACCGTCACAGTTGATGAGCAGGTGTACAAAAAGGTTTAACAACAGATGTGCCCTGCCCCAAAGGACAGCATAGCGCCACCTACTGACCACCACCATACACTGAGAAAAAATGACAGCATGAACGCTCACTAAATACAAGCATACACTACATATACTGTATTTTACATCAGGATTTTTTTTATCGCTTTTCTTTTTTTTTCTTCAAAGAAGGGGTGAAAGAGAAGATATTCATTGTAGAGTTGTCATACATAGTAATCCCATTACAATATTACAGTGTTAGATAGATCATTATGTCAAAGCCAGACACAAAAAGTTTTTTTTTTTTCATTTACATGTTTTTTTTGATCATTAGTCATCAAAAATAAACAAAAAGATGAAAATAAAAGAGGAAAAAGTATGCTCGAGGGCATCACACTATAGCATGTACAAATATCTAGAAGGTTAGTTTAACGTCATAGAACTCCACCGTGAGTGGGTGCAGAGGGTGTCAGATGCAGATGCTTGGCAGAGACGGTACATACACAAATCTCTTGTGCGAGTGATTAACATAAAGATCATAACAAAAATAATAGAAATCATAGCCATCTATGTCTATATTCATATATATCTCTATATAGTATGTGATTTTTTTCTTCTTCTGATTAGTACATGCAGCAGTCGACAAATGTTGGGACGTCAACATTTTGAGCCATGAGATTTGGTGGGGGTGTGGCTACAGATTAGACAGGTGGGGCAAGGGAGCCAATAGCAGCGGAGCTGAAGCATGTTTCTGCCTTTTGACTGGATTACTAATTTCTTACAATACGGTGAATGGGAACAGTGGTGATACAGAAGCTCTTCTAACACACATAGAGACTTCAGGTTTGGCTTTTTGGAAAAGCTGGTTCATGTTTGCGTAGCCAATTCATACATTTACATTCTTATCTCAAATAGACCTCAGTTAAAAAAGGATTAGTGTGCATTTGTTTAGAGTATGGCTTCAGCTGCATTGGAAATAGATATCATTTGAAAGGTTTGAGGACAGAGGCAGGAGTTTTTGCAACCCCAGCGTCCCCACCGTCACCTCCGTCACGCCTGACCCTTGACGTCTGTCTCGTTTCCTCTCCTCTCTTTGGACGTGGTGATGACCAGCGCAAGCGTGTGAGCAGAGACGCGCACGGTTTTCAAAACACAGACCTGGCAATCACTGGTTTCCGAAAAAGCTCACAAACAAAGAGAAAGCACTGGACTGTATTTTGTGTTTTTTTGTTGTTGTTTTGTTTTGTTTTGTTTTCCAAACACACACCGTACAGATCTTAAAAGAGTCCACCCGGGCCACCTCTGGGTCGAAACACAGGCCTTTTTGCTTTGAGCATTACTCCATGCTACAGGTTGAGCACACCACAATGTCCAGAAGAAACACACCCAGCTACCCAGAGGGGGGGACAGTGACCAGTGCCCTGGTCAGTGAGAGAGAGAGAGTGAGAGACAGAGACAGTGTTTGGTGTCCTGAAAGAGGAGGACATCCTAAAGATCACTTAAAGCTTGAGGAAAAATAGAGACAAAAGCAAAACAAGAGAAAAAGAGCGAGCATAGGAAAGCACGGCCCTTGACTGCTAAAGCTCAAACTGAAAAAACAAAAACAAAAACAAAAACACACAAACAAACAAACAAAAATGGAACCAATATACCCTGGTATGAAGGAGCAAAGTCGTTTGTGAGATTCAGTGAGGGTCCTTTTGTGTGCATGTGTGTGTTGATGTAAGTGTGTGTGTGTGTGTGTGTGTGTGTGTGTGTGTGTGTGTGTGTGTGTGTGTGTGTGTGTGTGTGTGTGTGTAGGATGGTGGGGTACTGTCAGTTCACTCAGTGATGAGCTGAGAAAGCAGGCACAAATCCAGGGTAAGGGGGGTACGGGCAAAGTCTACAAGCATCGGGAAGGCGCTACCAAACATTCACAGCATAAGCTTCAAGCTTTCACTAAGAAGGGAGAGAGGGGGAACGGGTAGGAGAGGGTTAACTTCTTTTTTTTTGTTTTTTTTAAAGAAAAACATTCCTAGTGCTCTAAAACGACTCCCAACAACTTCAATCGTAGAACAAAACTTTCCAACACAAGCTTTAATCTGCTTGTTAGAACACTCTGGGGAACCGAGGCTGTTTTTCCCCGCCGTTCCTCCCTTCTCTATGATTCAACCCAGTTCTACTCTCCAGAGGTTTGCTTGTAATAAAAATCAGTAATGCAAGGGAGGCGAGTGTGCTGCTAGCCCTGCGAACGCGTGGAGGAGAGGGGGCCTAGCTGACCCCAGCACTAGGGGGTGGGGATGGGGGTAGTAACTGGACTTTGGACCCTGCTCTTTCGTTTGTGAGGGAAAGGGAGAATACACATTTCCATAATACACATTTACAGAGCCTTGGAGAGAGTGTGCTGATAAGGTCAACAACAAAAAAGAAAAACAACGTAAAAAAGTGCTTGCATTCCGTCGTTCGGCTGAAATATATATTTTTGCTTTTTTTTCCTATTCGGTTAGATGGTCTACTTGCTTTTTCTCTCTCCAGGACTTTTTTTTGTAATAATCGGGTGTCCTTTCGTGATCTGAACAAGGGTCCATTTTGTTTCCATCCGGAGAACACTGACAGAGTAAAACAAGCAGAAGCGGTGGCCGTGTCACTTTGCTTTACATACAGACGGCGGCCATCTTGTGACCAACATATTTACAAGAGCATGTGTCCTACTGTCTAATAACATGCATTTCACCCAGGAGCTTTCTGACTTGCCTCCTGTATTTATTTTTTGCTTTCTCTTTCTCAGAACACAGCTTTCTATATCAACTCAGGGGAGCCACATGAGCTTGTTTTGTTGTTGTTGTTGTTGTTGTTGATGTTCTTGTTTTACGTTTGCTTTCCATGCCTGGAAAGATTATACGAGTAGGACCAAGTAAGACAGAGGTGCCAACATGAGCCAAGGAGGCAGATCAGGATGGTGGGCAGGGGGCAATGTCACCCCTTAACTCTCAGGCACACAGGCGATAGAGGAGAATTAATCTCAGAAGGCGTGACTGATTAAAACCCTCTACAGTTGACTAGGGATGAGGAGAATCAATTTAAGGCCAAATCTTCAGTATTTAATGTGGGGAAATCAGTTGGAGCCATGAAACACGTGGGCACACGACTAGCATGCCGGTGGTTGTTTTCTCTCTCTCTCTCTCTCTCTCTCTCTCTCTCTCTCTCTCTCTCTTTGGATGTTGTTTGTGCCATCCTGTTGGCTTATCTATCCATCATTGGTGTTGGCACCTCTGTCTTACGGGTCTCAAAAAAATCGATCCCTCCTCTATCCCTCGCTCCACTCCTCTACTCGTCGTCGTCTTTCCCTTTCTCCCGCTTGTCCTTCTTCTCCTTCTTCTTCTTCTTCTTCTTCTTGGCCTCCTCCTTCTTGCCGAAGGTGATGAAGTCGCTCTTGTCGTCACCCTCCTGGCCCTGGCGGATGGAGATGATGGCCGGCGAGCCCGGGATGATGAAGGCCTCCGGCGGCATCTCGCCCGGCTTCAGGTGCTGCGGCCCGGGGGGACCTCCGTAGCGGAAGTGCCAGCTGTTGGAGTCCACGCCGGCGCCCATGGGCGGAGACACCTCTCCACCCTCAACTCCGTCTGATGGAGAGAGAGAGCGAGAGAGAGAGAGAAAGAGAGAGAAAGAGAGAGAAAGAGAGAGAGAGAGAGAGACTGTCAACACCATTGTCATCATCTATATCAATAAAGGCCACTGCCGTCCACCCTCTGTTTCTTTAAGGGAGACAGAGTGGGGATTATAGTTATAAAGCACTGTGAGAATCAATGATAGTTGGATCCAGCAGCAATCTCACAGCAGATATGAGACATATTGAATGCATTTTATAGTCACTAACATGAACATAAAGCCAGTTGCTCTCAAAACCTTAATCCCTTCCTGTATTTACATTTATAACTATGGATTATGCGTTGGTATGTAGCAATCCTTCTGTCTGGCAGCAAGATTTAGTCCAGACCTCTCTATATGTCTGGCATGGAAAATACTAATTTTAGTCATTTTAGTGCCAGTAATTTCTTTTCAGCTTTAAATAATAACAAAATGGTCTAAAATATAGTGCTATGGCTTCAAATCGAATGGTTTTAAAAGGCCTTTGGACCTGGATCACAGCAGAACGGAGGCGTGTGCATCCGCCCCAGACAGAAGGCCAGCAGGAACACCTAATCTCAAAGAGAAGCCTGAGAGCCGTGCGGAATCAGAGCGTCAGAACATTCAGTGGACCGCGTTCCGTCCACACCCGATTACACATCAAAAAACACTCCATCTATCACAGCAGGGGAGGAACGGGTGGAGGAGGGAGAGGGAGCTCAGAGAAGAAAAGAGTGGCATTTTAACAGAGAACAAACACGTGTTTACCCTCTTTGCACACTGCCATTTCACTAAATTGGACTGAAACAGTTTTATTTATGGACTTGGCCCTTACATAGGCCGGGAGCGCAGCTAAAGGGCAATGTTAGAGAGTAGCACAGATAAAACAGAGTATGCCTGAGTCTCTCTGTGTGTGTGTGTGTGTGTGTGTGTATCTGTGCGTATGCCTGAGTCTGTGTATGTGTGTGTGTGTGTGTGTGTGTGTGTGTGTGCATCTGTGCGTATGCCTGAGTCTGTGTGTATGTGTATGTGTGTGTATGTATGTGTGTGTGTGTGTGTGTGTGTGTGTGTGTGTGTGTGTGTGTGTGTGTGTGTGTGTGTGTGTGTGTGTGTGTGTGTGTGTGTGTGTGTGTGTGTGTGTTTCCGTGCTTCATTGTGTGAGCATGCTTGTGGATGCTGCCCACTTGCATCTCATTTGCGCTCCTGTCTGAGTGTTAAATATGAGTCAGTCTTCTGGCCCTGCTCTCCCTCTCGTCTGCCTGCTTCTGCAGCTCCATAAATCGGGTGGCGGGCAGGCAGGCAGGCAGGCAGGCAGGCAGGAGCAGAGAGGCTTTGAGGACAGGCATAAATTAGACTTCATTACTCCGAGAGCCAGTCCTCCAGTTTGCCCAGCATCCAGCATCCAGTCAGCCCAACGGTGATGTGGCACTTTTCACAAGACCCCACAGTCAAAGCAACACACCTCATTTACACCACGCTTCTCCACACGTTTTCTTTTGCTTTGCTACTTCTCTCACTCTGTCTCTTTTTTTGCCCTACCCCTCCCTCATACACCATCATACACTCTCTCTTTCTCTCTCTCTCTTTCTCTCTTTCTCTCTCTCTCACACTCTCTCTCTCTCTCTCTCTCTCTCACACACACACACCATCCTCCTGCTCAGACCCATACATCTGTGACCTACATTACCCTTCATATATGTCCCTGTCCGAGAAATCTCCTCTTTCTCCCTCTCCCTTTTATCATTTCTTCTGCTTTTGCCTTCCCTCCCTCCCTCTCTCTTTCCTTACTTCCGGAGGGGAGTTAGTGAGTGTGTGCAGTGGAGTGTGAGGGAGTGTGTCTGGGAGGGAGAGATGTCCTTAGATAGGAGCAGTAACATGGCCCAAACACCCATCACACACAACCTCTTTCTCTCTCTCTCTTTCTCTCTCTCTCTCTCTATCTATCTTTCTCTATTTTTCTCTCTCTCTCACTCTTTCTCTTTCTCTCTCTTTTTCCCTCCCCCTCTCTCTCTGTCCTTGTCTCAGAAATGACAGGTGCACAATACGCAGTGACTGAATGCCACTTTAAAGGCAAGTGGCAGACTTATTGAAACAGGACTGCACCATGTAACCATAGCACATAATGCAGCTTTTACAAATGTAATTACAACCTTCAATTAAGAAGGGAACAGAAGAATACATGTGTTGTCACACCAAAAAGCTTTTGTCTTATCTCCCTCAGATAAGAAATTGATGAGCTTCAGGCAGGCAAATATAACCTAAGAGAATCTCTTTTTTAAGAGAGAGGCACCTACTGAATAAGTAACAGCAAGAATAAATCAATGCCGGTAAAATAAACAGCAATTACTAAAAGGAGAGGGCTAGATAATATTAAATATGAATGTCTTTCTCTTTCTCAATCCTCTTTATTTTCTTGTGCACTTGTCTCTGTCTGTCTGTTAAATGCGGCTAGATCACTCATGCTTTACCTCAAGTGGCTTCTCTCGAGCGTTTTAGTCAGTCAGTCAGTGGGGCAAGGGCGAGAGGATTCTGGGAATAAATCTGCCCTTAACGTGATGTCCACAGCTAATCTCATTCACCGATGAAGTCAGACACTTGCACACACGCACACACACTGTCTGGGAGACACACAAACGCAAACAGACACACACACACACACACACACACACACACACACACACACACACAAACACTGTCTGGCAGACACACAAACGCAAACGCAAACACACACACACACACACACACACACACACACACACACACACACACACACACACACACACACACACACACACACACACACACACAAAGAGTGTAGCAAGCCTTTAATCTTATTTTTCCCTGTCAGGACCAACCACTGCATTGCAAGAGTGCACTGGGTGGTGCAGCACGATGGGTGGCCATTTTCTCTGCTGTTTGAAGACAGAGAACAAACAGCCCGACCACATACAGAAGACTACAGAGGACCAGGCTGCTAGACTCAGAGGTCAAGAGAGATGGACACTGAGATAGATGAAGAGATGCAAGTAGTGAGGGAGGCACCACACACACACTAGACAAAAAATACAACAACAGAGAGAGGGAACAAAACAATAACTCACATAACTATCATTTTGTGACTTAAAATGTATAGACACATGAGGGATTTGACCATATATATATATATGAATTTAAAGATAATGACAAACTGACAAACCCATGTATACTATGAGCAGCTTCAGGCCTCAGGTCAGGCCTAGATTGTGATCTCTGCTTTCTCACACTCTTCACATGATGGAGCCCTCAGGCTGAGGAAAAGCCCAGGTGCTGTGACTTAATGGCTTAATCACATTCTAATCCATCAGGCTGAGCAGATGGGCGAGGAGACGAGAGAGGGGTTTAGAAACGCAACACCGGGCCAGTCCGGCACCTCCTTAAGACCCGCGGTGCGGCCAAGCAGGCCAGAGAGCACACGAGGGCAGCAAACACTCCTCTGTTTGTCGAAAGGGCCATGTCGTCTGTTTATCTCAGGCCTCTCTGACAACT